>NC_058082.1:423728656-423889384 GCF_014858855.1 Bufo gargarizans
ATCAGCTCAGTCAGAGGAATCGACTCTTCCGGTTCAGTGAACTGAATCGATTCAAAAGAACGATTCGCTCATGGTCCGGACATCACTACCTAAGGTACCCCTACAGTGGAAACCAACAAAAGATGACCCCATTTTGGAAACGACACCCTTCAAGGAATGTATCAAGGGGTGTAGTGAGGGCTTTGACCCATACATGCATTTCATAGATTTTAAAAGCCACTTGGCTGTGAATGGGGAAAATTATGTTTTTTTCCAATAAAATGTTGCTTTAGCCCCCAGATTGTTCATTTTCACAAGGAATAACAAGAGAGAAAGCTTCCACAATTTGTGACCCATTTTGTGCTGAATATAGCAACACCAAATATGTGGTCATAAACTTCTGTATGGGCACACAGAAGGGCTCAAGGGAAGGAGCACCATATAGCTTTTGGAGGGCAGATTTTGCTAGCATAAATTTTGGGCACCATGTTGCATTTGAAAAGACCTTGAGGGACCCCCATACAGTGGAAACCCCCAAAAAGTGACCCAGTGTCCAAAGCTCCATTTACTTCTATGCAATTACTTTACACAGAAGTCCCATGGAAGTGAGTGGAGTGGTGAATGATAGACTGCCATATTCTCAGGGGTCAGTTCAGCACTTGTGGAAGCCCGTTCTGGTGGTTCTATCAGACAGACCCCCAGAAATAGAACACCTTGGGGGGGGGGTTCAGTTCTAAATCTGTCTTTGTGAGGTTGCGCAAAAGTTATGAAATAGCATACCTTAATAATATATTTGGCACAAGTGCAATGTGGTGCTATGTCTGTAAAAGTACTCCCTGGTGTGGAGATGCAACATTTTTACGACTTTTGAAAATGTTGCAAATAGTAAATGTGCCTTTTAGCCTTTAAGCCACCATGACATACCTGTACGTCATGGACTGCACTGTCCTAAGCCTCCATGACCTACAGCTTTGTCATGGCAGCAAGCTGTTACCATGTCTGCAGACACGGAGACAGTGCTGGTCTGTACAGACTAGTCAATCAGACGATCCTAATGCCGGCTGAAAGGTTCTGTTTGAATGACCCCCCCCCCCCCCCCTCCAGCGGCAGCGAATCCCCCCTCTCCTGCCGCAATTATTGTCAGGATTGCCTGCCGGCAGCGGGTCCTCCCCTCATCCCTCCCCTTTCTCTCTTTCAGGATGGCAGGAGCAGTTGCAGAGTGTCAGCTGTAATATGCTGGCACTGATGTCGGCCATTTAACCTCTTCCATGCCGCGGTTCGTAGCTGTGTACTGCAGTGTATTGTAGAGCCATCAGATCTTCAAGAACCAAGTGGGTCTGAGTCCAAAAAGTGTAAAAAATAAAATCGTACTTCTTCCTATATCCACACATATAATTAGTTAAAATTAAAAAAACTGTAAACATGTTTAGTATCGCCGGGTCCGTAACGACCTGATCTATAAAAGGATCATGTTACTCTTACCGCACGGTGATCGGCATAAACAAAAAAGAAAAACTATGATGGAATTGCAAGTTTGCTCACTTCACTTCCCAAAAAATGGTATAAAAAGTGATAAAAAAGTACTAATCAAACAGTCACCTCATCCTGCAAAAAATGAGACCCTATCTAAGACAATCGTCCCCCCCAAAAAAATATATGGCTTTAAGAAAATGGAGATTTTTTAAAATGCTTTTATTGTGTAAAACTGAGATAAAATAAAAAAAATAGACATATTAGGTATCGCCGCGTCCGTAACAACCTGCTATAAAAAATATCACGTGATCCAATTCACTTAGTGAACACCGTAAAAACAATAAAATAAAAACTGTGCTAAAAAGCAATTTTTTTATCCCTTTACATCACAAAAAGTGTAATACCAAGTGACCAAAAAGTCCTATGTGCCCCAAAATGGTACCAATTAAACTATTATCTCATAGGGGGCGTGGTCTGCTGGGCATGGAGTGAGGACGCATCCCTGTGGAGCTCCCCTGCCATCCTGCTAATATCCTGAAATTGCCAGTGTACCCTGTGTTTTATCCACCTCAGCCTGCTCTGTTATTCTCCCCTGGAGTACAGGAGTACCCCGGAGCACAGACTGCGTTTCCTGTGGAACGGAGAGTGTGACTTTCCCTACCTTCCTCTTGGGGTAGCGGAGGACGGCCATCTTGGGGAGGTGAGGAGCGGTGTCCCCCAGCAGGACGCAGCAGCAGGGAGCCGGAACCCGTCGGTGTTAGGCGCCGGAGTGAGCTGTGGAGTCGCGGTAAGCTACCGCTGAATATTTGCCTCGGGCCTCTTACCGGGAGCTTTGCTGGGCAGTGTGGAGTGTGACGCCCGCCATCTTGCTGCAGGGAAAGGAGCGCACGTGGCTGAACGCCGGTGGCTGCAGAAGGAGCTTGGCTGGGGAGAGTGCTCCTGGTATGTGGATTCCCTATAGCCCTCTCTCTTTAAGGGCAACACCGAAGCTTTAGCTGCTAATCCCATATTTTATCAATCTATCTCCTGGTGGGCGGACTTTTGTCTGTAAGAGACTCTGCTGTTTAAGCCAGTGTGTGAGCTGTCTCCCTTGCCTGACACTCCAGTGTCTTTTACCATTAGGCGCTATTAAACTGATGGGCCGCAAAACCGCTTCTCTCGCTTGCTCTACATCTGCAAAAGAATTTGTGGACGGTACTAGTCAAACTGATATAGAGCTGGATGTCTCTGGGGCCTCTGAGTCCCCTGTGGATAAGATAATGGCGGCAATAGCGAAGTGTCAGACGACATTGACTGCTAAAATTGATCATCTGCAAAGTGATGTTAATTGCCTTCATCATGATATGGAAAAGATGAGAGAGCGGGCCAGTGAGGTGGAGCGCCGCTTGGGAGAGGTGGAAGACTCTGTGAATGCGACTACCGCAACGACCAGAACCTTACAGCAACAAGTTAAAACCCTGCTTGCCAGGGTGGAAGATGCGGAAAATCGCAATAGGAGAAATAATGTGAGGATCCTGGGTCTGCCTGAGAGAATAGAGGGTTCCTCTCCTGAAAGCTATGCTGAACAGCTGATCCGATCTGTTTTGTCTCCCATTGATTTGTCTACAAGCTTTGTGGTTGAGAGGGCGCACAGGATTCCAACCAGACCCTTGCCGCTGGGTGCCGCTCCTAGACCTTTTATAATACGGCTCCTGAATTACAGGGATAGAGACGCTATATTAGCAGCAGCCAGACGCAAGAAAGATATTCAAGTGGATAACACCAGGATTTCCTTCTATCCCGACTTCACGGCGGAAGTCCAGAAGCAACGTCGCCAGTTTGCTGCAGTTCGAGCTCGCCTCCGTGAGTTGGAGCTGAAGTACGCCATGATATATCCGTCCAGACTGCGGATCCAGGAGGGCGACCGTGCCAAATTTTTCAAACGCCAGAGGAGGCCATGGACTGGCTTGATCATACGCACCCGGGATGATGGCTGCGACGGAGAAGATGACATTGTTGGCGTTAAGAGTTTATTCTGCCTGAACTGGGGGGCATTGTTTTTTAGTTAGCTCCTAGGCTGGGGCAGGCAGGATTATATGTTGCAATTTAATAGCTTACTACTATCAGGGGTGAGCTCCGTTCAAGGTGATGTACCTGTAGTGAACAATTGCTATATTGATTTTCTGCTAATGAGTTCTGAGTACTCAAGATAGACCTACGTTAGTTTGTCAAGTTTAGGGCTCCAGGAGCTTAGACAGGTTGGGGAAGTCTAGGCAGGGTGGGGTAGGCATGGGTATGTTCATTGTTCAACTTGTCTTGTACGTGTGTGTGTGTGAGTGCGACAGTGACACGGGTATTGATTGGTCCATGTATCTCCGGACAGGATGGCGAGATGTAAGATAATCTCCTGGAATGTGAGAGGTCTGAATGATAGGATCAAAAGAGCTTTGGTGTTTAATTATGTTAAAAAGTATAAGCCGGATATTCTTGTTTTTCAGGAAACTCATCTTCGGGGGCGAAGGGTGCTATCTATTAAGAGGCCGTGGGTGGGTCCTGTGTATCACGCAACTTACTCCAACTATGCTAGGGGAGTTTCGGTACTGGTCAGTAAGTCTCTTCCCTTTCAGCTGATCTCCGTGCACATTGATCCGTCAGGGAAATATGTCCTACTGCAGGCCACTATCTGGGGTCATGGGGTTATACTGGTTGCCGTATATGTACCGCCGCCGTTTGCGAGGGAATTGTTAGACCAAATTATGACTTGTGTAGCTGTTCTTCTGGTGGCTCCCCTTTTCATGCTAGGGGATTTTAACGCTACACTGGATGCCCAGCTGGACAGGCTTCGACCGACTGCTAGACATGTGCCGACGCTCCAACATTGGGCACAGGCGAATAACTTATATGAAATTTGGAGAGGACTCCATCCTATGGCCAGACAGTATTCCTGTCATTCAGCCTCGATTCATTCTATGTCTCGCATTGATCTGGCCTTTGCGAACCAGGCGGGCATTCAGTGGGTGAGGGAGGCGGAATACTTGCCAAGGGGAATCTCTGATCATGCACCCCTGCAGGTAGTGCTTAGGCTTCCGGTTGGTAGGCCACGCCCTGTCTGGAGACTTAATCCCAAATGGCTGGAGGTCCTTCCGGTGTGGGTAGCTTGTGTTGAGGGCATTTCAACATTTTGGGCAGAGAATGAGGGATCCTCTAACCCTTTGGTGGAATGGGATGTGTCTAAGGCGGTGTTGAGGGGGATTGTAATAGCGGCAGTAGCAGCCCACAGACTAGAACTAACTGTCACTAGAGTACAGCTGGAGGAGAAACTAGCGATAGCTGAAAAAGAATATGTGGATGACCCCACGCCAGTTCATCAGTCCGAATGGCTCTCCATACAGAGACAGTATGCCTTGCATTTAACTGAATATACGCAGAAACGTCTACTGTCCCTGAAACAGAATTGTTTCGCGGAAGGAGATAAGAGCGGGAAGGCATTAGCGTATCATTGCTAGAGTGGAAACACCGCAAGCGGTGGTGGCGGGCATTCGGAGTGATGCAGGGGAGTTATGCACATCGCCGGAGGATATTAGTGCCCAATTTGTTACATATTACTCGGCCCTTTATGCCTCCAGAGCCGCCTAAGTTACCTGAGGATACCTTGTGGTTTTTAGATGCCATTCCCTTGCCACAGCTGTCTCGTTCGGATCAGCAGATGTTAGGATGCGCCCATAACGCAACAAGAGATCCAGACGGCAATTTCATCTATGTCAGGGGGTAAGGCTCCTGGTCCGGATGGCTTTCCAGTGGAATGGTATGCTTTTCAAATTGAGGATGGGAGTTCGAGACTCTGTAATATGTTCGCGCATGCGTTCGAAACAGGAGAATTGCCGACATCATTTCGGGAAGCTACTATAGTAGTGATCCACAAACCCTGGGAAGCCTCCGGACCAATGCAGCTCTTATAGGCCGATATCGCTAATTAATTCTGATGCTAAGATTTTAGCTAAGGTGTTGGCTACTCGATTGTCGGCTGTTATACTTTCTATAGTTGGAGTGGATCAGTCGGGTTTTATGCCTGGGAAAACCACGGACATAAATCTTCGGCGTCTTTTTACGAACTTGCAGGTGAAGCATGATAACGCAGGTAATAGAGCGATAGCATCACTAGATAATGAAAAGGCGTTCGATTCTGTCGAATGGCAGTTTATGTGGGCGGTCATGGCGAAACTAGGGATCCCCCAAAATTTTCTGCGGTGGGTTCACTTGTTGTACATGCATCCAACGGCCCGGGTAAGGGTGAACGGTTACCTATCTCAGCCATTCCCGTTAGGGAGGGGTACTAGACAGGGGTGCCCGTTGTCCCCTCTTTTATTTGCGTTGATTATGGAACCCCTTTCTATCAGTATCAGTGGCAATGCTGGGATTAGGGGTTGGGAGGTAGCGGGCATCTCTGAGAAGATTTCATTATATGCTGACGACATGCTGATATATTTGGGAGATGTGGGCCCTTCCTTGGAGAACCTTTTGGATTTAGTCAACTCATACGGTTCCTATTCAGGTCTACGTGTGAATTGGGCTAAGTCGGCATTATACTTAGTGGATGATGTGTCTTCTCAGAGTATATCCCCGTCTTCGTCCCTTCAGGTAGTGGATCGCTTTACGTACCTAGGAATAGTTATTCACAAAGATGTGTCGTGCTTTGCTGCCCTTAACCTGGGCCCGGCTGTGCAATATGTCCAGCGGAGGCTGAAGGCATGGGAGGCCTTACCATTATCCTTGATTGGCCGTATAAATGTTTTTAAGATGGTCTTGTTACCCAAATTATTATATATTTACAGGGCGGCCCCTGTTGTAATTCCTAAATCGCACTTTAAGAATATGGATTCTATGTTGACAACCTTTTTGTGGAACAAGTCGGCCCCACGCATAGCTAGGGAAACTCTCTGATCGGTACTTGTATTATATAGCGGCGCAATTAAACTATGTTGCATGGTGGGTTCAGGCAGACCCTAGTAATCCCGCTGTAGTGTTAGAAGCCGCATTGATGGGTTCTTATGAAGCCATGACTAATTTAGTGTACAGGGACAGGCAGTATCCACTGCGGCACCGAACGTCGCTCATGACTAGTGTGTTGAAGGCATGAAGCTCTTTTGCGGGGGTGAGAAATGAGGACGACGACCTGGGAGTCCTATGGTCTCCTGTCCTACCGTTATGGAGAAACCCTTTATTGTCAGAATTAGTATCACTGCCAGATTTTGAATTCTGGCCGCAGCGTGGTGTCAAATACCTCACTCAGTTGTATGAGGAGGGATACTTTAAACCATTCTCGTCCCTACAGGCGGAGTGTGGGTCGCAGCGATCCTCCCTGTTTAAATTCTTTCAATTGAGGCACGCCTGTAACGCCCAATTTGGGCCTGGCCCACTGAGAATAGAATTTAGTCCTGTTGAGAAAATTGTTAGGCGAGTCCAGCAGACTAAGATGGTCTCTGAGTTGTATGGGTTCCTTATATCGGCTCGCCCCTCCCCGATTGCAAAAGCGTTTGGCAAGTGGCGTGCGGATATTCCTAGTTTAGCATCTCATCATGAAAAAGAACTGATTTCCTCCTGGAGGGGGACGGTGATCTGTGCACGGGATCAGCTGATTCAGGCAAAATGGTTACATAGAGTGTATTATACTCCGGTACGGTTAATGCATATGCGGAAGCTTTCCTCTGACTCATGTACCCGATGTAACGCCGCTAAGGTACACTCATGCACATGGTCTGGGAGTGTCCCATTATAGCTAAATTTTGGGCTGATGTACATGCCTTTTTTGACACCAAATTAGGATTCCCAGCGGTAGTAACGCCTGAGGTTTGTTTGCTGGGTTTGGTTAATGAGATTATTCCGACCAAGATGCATGAGAATCCTTTACAGGTTACTATTATTTTATGCTAGGAAATCCATCCTGCTGAACTGGAAGCCTCCTAAACAACCAGCGATCTCTCATTGGATTACTTTGATTAATAGCACATTATCTCTGTATAAGCTTACCTATGAGGCCAGGGGCGTTCCAGAGAAATTTGAGAAGATCTGGGGGGTATGGATTGACGCCAATACAGTTGAGTTGTGAAGTAGAATGTTTTAGTTCGAGTCCGTGTCACTGTCGGTGTGTATGTGTGTATGCTTGGAATCAGACGCTGTGAGTAATTCAATTTGACTATGGTTAATAGGGTATTCTCTCATATGATCTTATATTTGGGAATTTATCGTGTCCATATTGTTCCCATAGTATTGTAGCCCTTTGTGACATTGTCTGATGGGTATGTATGTTCATTGCTAACTCTTACCGGGTATGTCCCCGGTGGTTTTGTTTCTGTCTATAACAACGATTTAAAATTTATAAATAAAGCCTTTTAAAAAAAAACTGTTATCTCATAACGCAAAAAATGAGACCCTGTCTAACATAATCATCCAAAAATGATTTTATTGTGTAAAACCAAACTAAAATAAAAAAAACACATATTAGGTATCGCTGCATCCGTAACAACCTGCTCTATAAAAATATCACATGATCTATCCTGTCAGGTGAACATTGTAAAAAACAAAAAAATGAAAACTGTGCCAGAACAGCCATTTTTTGGTTACCTTGCCTCACAAAAAGTGTATTATTGAGCGTTTAAAAATCATATGTACTCCAAAATAGTACCAATAAAACTGTCACCTTATCCCATGGTTTCCAAAAGAGGGTCACTTTTTTGGGAGTTTCTACTGTAGGGTGCATCAGGGGGGCTTTAACCACCTCAGCTCCCCTAGCTTAAACCCCCTTAATGACCAGACCACTTTTTACAATTCTGCACTACACTACTTTCACGGTTTATTGCTCGGTCATACAAGTTACCACCCAAATGAATTTTACCTCCTTTTTGTCTCACTAATAGAGCTTTCATTTGGTGGTATTTCATTGCTGCTGACATTTTTACTTTTTTTTGTTATTAATCAAAATGTACCGAATTTTTAGCAAAAAAATTACATTTTTCACTTTCAGTTGTAAAATTTTTCAAATAAAACTACATTTCTATATAAATTTTCTCTAAATTTATTGTTCTACATGTCTTTGATAAAAAAAAATGCAATAAGTGTATATTTATTGGTTTTCGCAAAAGTTATAGCGTTTACAAACTATGGTACAAAAATGTGAATTTCCGCATTTTGAAGCAGCTCTGACTTTCTGAGCACCTGTCATGTTTCCTGAGGTTCCACAATGCCCAGACAGTAGAAACACCCCACAAATGACCCCATTTCGGAAAGTAGACACCTTAAAGTAAGGGCCCTAATGCATGAGAAGTAGTTTGAAATCCAAATGTGTAAAAAATGCCCTGTGAAATCCTAAAGGTGCTAAACACAAACACAAAGTCTAAACACAAAAATAGACCACTTTGAAATGTGGTGAAGTATGGCGTGATTGTCGCATAATTTTGCGCAAAAAGGTGTGCAACAAATAATTCAATAAATAACTGAAAAAAAAGACATACATAGGATTATAAATGTCCTCCTTAGGCCGAATGTACATGGCCGTGTTCCGCGGCCGTTAATGGTCCGTGGTATGAAGTCCTGGATTCCTGCTGATAGCAGGAGCGCACAGCGTCATTGGTTGCTATGACGCCGTGCGCTTCATGCCGCCGCTGCACTACAGTAATACACTCGTATGATCTATACGAGTGTATTACTGTAGTGCAGCGGCGGCATGAAGCGCACGGCGTCATAGCAACCAATGACGCCGTGCGCTCCTGCTTTCAGCAGGAATCCAGGCCGGCATACCACGGACCGCATTCGGCCTTATTCTGTATCTTGTGCATAGGGAATACACCACATTCCTAATTATTATGCAAATTATATTTTTCTCTGATTTTCTTAAATGGTCGATGGGAATAACAGACAGTATAAATCAAAAACAAACCTCCCAATGAGAACAGTATTTTTTTTTTATAAATTAAAAAACACTGTTACAAGTTATTATGCACAACCGAGTGCATGTGTGAACATATATCCCTGCCCTAACCCGGGGGCATATTATACCTTATTGATATCTGAGGCCCTTAGGGATAACGCAGGGCTGATATTAGCCTAGGAACGTGGACAGGGGGTCTCCACCATCAGGGGTCCTCCCTGGGCTGAGGCTTTAAGAACAGGGTAAGTGTAGGGACAATTTATTCCCCCTTCCCCACTATCATTGTCACTCACCTGGATGCTGTTAATTATATTTATTAATATAGTAACCACTTTTTGAGTATTATTCTTGAGTATATCAAAGGTCCCTTATGGGTCCTATTTTAATGAATATCAATAAAATTGTGATTTTAGGGGTTTCTATGCTGGAACTTATATTAAGCACAACCGAGTTTCAAAACATTTTATAGGTTGTAAAGAATGGACATTTGTTGAATTTGTAGCATTAAAAGGTCACATTTACTGAAACCAAAAGCCATTTCCATCAAAAACATCTTAACAGGCCAAGTTACATGTTTGATTTCACCTTCACAGTTCTTGCATCCATTGAAGTTGTGAGTTTTTTTTAGAGTTTCTGTTTGAATTTCTTTGCAGGATGTCAGAATAGCCTCAGAGCTGCTGTTTTAATGTGAGCTGCCTTCTACCCTCATAGATCTTTTACTTGAGGATACTCCAGAGGTTCTCAATAGGGTTAACCCCTTAAGGACGCAGGGCGTATCGGTACGCCCTATTTCCCGAGTCCTTAAGGACTCAGGGCGTACCGGTACGTCCTAACTTTAAATCGGTATTCCGGCGCCGCTGGGGTTAATCGGAACGGGATGCCGGCTGAAATCATTCAGCCGGCATCCCGCAACAACGCGCGGGGGGGGGGGTCATTTGACCCCCCCGTATCGGCGATCGCAGAAAACCGCAGGTCAATTCAGACCTGCGGTTTTCTGCGTTTCCTGTCCATTCGGGTGTCCTGTGACCCGATGAACCGGAAAAAGACTGCGATCGGTGGCATAATTATACACCACCAATCGCAGTCCAAGGATTTGGAGAGGCGGTGCTGGCCCTGGTGCTGAACACTGCTGTCCAGGGTGCTGATTGGTGCAGGGGAGAGAGGCGCGAGATTCAAACTTCCTGCGCTCCTCTCTCCCCTCCTCTTCCTGTTCTGCACGAGCACCCGGCAGCATCGTCCAGCACCAGCTCCTGTGTCCACCTAATCGCCATCCATCACCCTCCTGCACCCATCGCCACCCAGGTAGGTTAGGGTCAGTGAGGGAGAGGCACCGTTAGGCAGGGAAAGAAGGGAAAAGTTAGAAAAAAAAACCTATTCCTAACTTTCTTTGATCCATCTATCAGACCCCAGCCTCCCCCCTGCCACTGACTATTTTAGTTTTTTTTTCAGTAACCCACTGGTGAATCTGATGGTGGAGCAGACGAATCTGTACGCCCATCTGTTCGTCACTCAAAACCCAGGCTCATTTTTGTCTAGACCCGGTGGCTGGACGCCGGTCAGTGCAGCCGAAATGAGGACATTTTGGGGCCTCGTGCTGCATATGGGTCTAGTCCAAAAACCCAGTGTCAGGCAATACTGGAGTGGGGACGTCCTATACCAGACCCCACTGTACAGTATGGTCATGACACGTCCCCGGTTTGAGGCCATCCGGAAATGTCTGCTTTATTCCGATAATGCAGCATTTCCACCCCAAGGTGATCCTGCCTATGACCGGCTGTATAAGATACGGCCGGTCATCGATCACTTTGGGGCCACATTTCAGCAGGCCTACGTACCTGGAAGGGAGGTCGCGGTTGATGAGTCTCTCGTTGCGTTCAAGGGGAGACTCAGTTTCCGCCAATATATTCCCACAAAGCGGGCGAGGTATGGCGTGAAGCTATACAAAATTTGTGAGAGTACCTCAGGGTACACTTACAAATTTCGTTTGTACGAGGGGCGAGATTCCCGTATTCAACCCCCAGAATGTCCCCCCACTCTGGGTGTTAGCGGGAAACTCGTGTGGGACCTTATGTACCCACTGCTGGATAACGGTTACCACTTGTACGTGGATAACTTTTATACCAGCATTCCCTTGTTCAGGTCCCTTGCCGCCAGATCCACGTTCGCTTGTGGGACCGTGCGGAAAAATCAACGCGGCCTCCCTGCCTACCCCCTCCAGGTACCTATCCCCAGGGGTGAGACCCGTGCACTTACCAGTGGAAACCTGTTGCTGGTCAGGTATAAGGACAAGAGGGATGTCCTTATGCTGTCCACAATCCACGGTAACAGCACCACCCCAGTCTCTGTGCGAGGTACCACGGCAACGGTCCTCAAGCCCGATTGTATCGTCGACTACAATCGGTATATGGGAGGAGTTGATCTCTCTGATCAAGTCCTCAAGCCATATAACGCCATGCGCAAAACCCGGGCATGGTACAAAAAAGTTGCGGTCTACTTGGTGCAGGTTGCCATGTACAACTCTTTTGTACTATCCCGAAGCGCTGGCAGCACAGGGACATTCCTCCAGTTCTATGAGGCAGTCCTCAAGGCCCTGATCTTTTCGGAACGGGAAAGAGCAGGCCGGAGTACCTCGGGAATTGGAGGCGCCCGGATCGTCCCTGGCCAACACTTTCCAGGTGTGGTCCCCCATACTGGAAAGAAGGGACGAACCCAAAAAAAGTGCAGAGTGTGTCGCAGGAGGGGGATATGGAAGGACACCACCACTCAGTGCGACACGTGCCCCGATCATCCGGGCCTCTGCGTTATCGATTGCTTCAGGGAGTATCACACTTCCATGGAGTACTAAATTTTTATAATCCCCAACAGTCCACTAGAGAACATAAAAAACTATGGCTCTCAGCCTTTGGAGACACGAAAACTATTTTTTTCCCCAAAAAAAATATTAGTTTTAGTGCAGGCATCCTCAAACTGCGGCCCTCCAGATGTTGTAAAACTATAACTCCCAGCATGCCCAGAAAAACCTACAGCCATCAGCAGGGCATGGTGGGAATTGTAGTTTTACAACATCTGGTGGGCCGTAGTTTTAGGATGCCTGCTTAGTGTCTCCAAAGTCTGAGAGCCATACATATTGGGCATCGTCGCGTGCGTAAAAGTCGTCGCTATAAAAATAACTTTTGACCAAACGCCTCGGATGAACGGTGTTAAAAATATAAAACAAAACGGTGCCAAAACAATAATTTTTGGGCAAAATTTCCATTTGAATCCTTTTTGCCGGTAATAAAGCAAGGGTTAACAGCCAAACAAAACTCTATATTTATTGCCCCGATTCTGTAGTTTGCAGAAACACCCCATATGTGGTCGTAAATGGCTATATAGCCGCACGGCAGGGCATAGAACGAAGGGAACTCCATACGGTTTCTGGAAGGCAGATTTTGATGGACAGTTTTTTTTTTTACACCATGTCCCATTAGAAGCCCCCCCTGATGTAGCCTAGACTAGAAACTCCAAAAAAGTGACCCCCATCTAAGAAACTACACCCCTCAAGGTATTCAAAAGTTACTTTACCAACTATGTTAACCCTTTAGGTGTTCCACAAAACTAAATAGCGAATGTAGAAACAATTTTAGAATTACATTTTTTTGTTACATTGCCTCAAAAAAGAGTAATATAGAGCAACCAAAAATCATATTTACCCCTAAAATAGTCCCAAAACAACAACCCCCTTATCCCGTAGTTTCCTAGATGGGGTCACTTTTATGGAGTTTCTACTCTAGGGGTGCATCAGGGGGCTTGAAAGGGTACATGGTGTAAATAAACCAGTCCAGCAAAATCTGCCTTCCAAAAACCATATGACGTTCCCCTTCTTCTATGTCCTGCCGTTCGGCCAAACAGTAGTTTACGACCACATATGGGGTGTTTCTGCAAACTACAGAATCAGGGCAACTCATTTTGAGTTTTGTTTGGCTGTTATCCCATTTTTTCCAGTAATAAAGTAAGGGTTAAATTGGAAAATTTTCCAAAAAATAGAAATTTCTAAATTGTTTCTCCATCTACCATTAACTCTTGTGGAACACCTAAAGGGTTAACAAAGTTTGTAAACCCAGTTTTGAATACCTTGAGGGGTGTACTTTCTTAGATGGAGTCACTTTTTTGAAATTTCTATTCTAGGGGTGCAACAGGGGGCTTGAAATGGGACATGGTATAAACAAAACCAGTCCTGCAAAATCTGCCTTCCAAAACCCATATGGTGTTCCCCTCCTTCTATGTGCTCCTGTTCGGCCAAACAGTAGTTTACAACCACATATGGGGTGTTTCTGCAAACTACAGAATCAGGGCAACCCATTTTGAGTTTTGTTTGGCAGTTAACCCTTGTTTTACTCCTGGAAAAAATTTATTATATTGGAAAATTTTCCAAAAAATAGAAATTTCGAAATTGTTTCTCCATCTGCCATTAACTCTTGTGGAACACCTAAAGGGTTAATAAAGTTTGAAAAAACAGTTTTGAATACCTTGAGGGGTGTAGTTTCTAGAATGGGGTCATTTTTTGGGAGGTTTCTATTATCTAAGCCTCACAATATGACTTCAAACCTGAACTGGTCCATAAAAAGTGGGATTTTGAAGATTTCTGAAAAATTTCAAAATTTGCTTCTAAACTTCTAAGCCTTGTAACATTCCCAAAATGCTACAAACATGAAGTAGTCATATGGGGAATGTAAAATCATCACAATTTTTTGGGGATATTACTATGTATTACAGAAGTATAGAAACTGAAACTTTGAAATTTGCAAATTTACAAATTAGCAGTGTCATGAAGTACAATATGTGACGAAAAAACAATCTCAGAACGGCCTGGGTAAGTCAAAGCGTTTTAAAGTTATGAGCACTTAAAGGGACACTGGTCAAATTTTCAAAAAATGTCCAAGTCCTTAAGGTGAAATAGGGCTGAGTCCTTAAGGGGTTAAAGGGAATCCGTCACCTATTTTGACCATATAAAACCGTTAACATAGCAATGTGCAATAAAGTACCTTCTTACCTACATGTGTCGTCTTTCTTTTATTCAACTTTTCATTCTTATTAAAAAGAGATTTTTATGATATGCAAATGAAGTCTCAAGGTGCCCAGAGGGGCGTTATTACTCTGCTCTAGTGCCCAGTAATGCCCCCCTGCAGTGCCCAGCCGGCCTTTCTTCCAAGCCCAGCACGCCTCCTAAGAAAAAAATTTCCTCCCACATACTTGCCGAACTGCGCCGCCCCCTCCCCACTACGTCATTTAATTTATTCACTGCATCGTCTGTGCTCCCTGCTCTCTTTGCTTACGGCGCCGCCCCCTCCCCACTACGTCATTTAATTTATTCACTGCACGCACCGGCCCTTGCTTCCTCCTCTAGAATCTCTCAGAGGCAACAGCGCTCTGATCACTGGGCTCGGCGCATGCCCAGTGACACTAGTGAGGCTGTTGCCCTCTGGAGCAGGAGTATCATGCAGGCGCAGGCACTCAGCGATACTGCGCCTGTGCAGGATTTCGGAGGACAAGAGAGGAGGAAGCAAGGGGCGGTGCGTGCAGTGAATGTAGTGGGGAGGGGGCGGCGCCGTAGGCAAAGAGAGGAGGGAGCACAGACGATGCAGTGAATAAATAAATGACGTAGTGGGGAGGGGGCAGCGCCGTTCGGCAAGTAGGTGGGAGGACATTTATTTCTTAGGAGGCTTGGAAGAAAGGCCGGCTGGGCACTGCAGGGGGGTGTTACTGGGCACTAGAGCAGAGTAATGACGCCCCTCTGGGCACCTTGAGACTTCATTTGCATATCAGAAAAAATGCTTTTTAATAAGAATGAAAAGTTGAATAAAAGAAAGAAGACACATGTAGGTAAGAAGGTACTTTATGGCACATTGCTATGTTAACGGTGTTATATGGTCAAAATAGGTGACAGATTCCCTTTAAGGTCAGGGGATGGTGATGGCCACACCATGAGTTTCTCTCCTTTTATGCCCGTAGCAGCCAATGAGATGGTGCATTGTCATACATGAAGATAAATTTGCTTGTCACGTGCCGGAGGTCCAAGGCAGACCTCTGGGATGTCAGGGAACCGGCATACAGGTAAAACAGACCAGCAGCAACATATAGCAGGCACTGCAACAAGACATACAGACTTACGCACAGGCACGCTACACGGAACAGCGGGTGAGGACCCACTGTGCCACTGACTGGCAATACTCTGGAGGGCCGGGACTAAGCAACATCTGGTATTCACTAGAGCCTCTAATGGTGAGGATAGGCTTGGGCCAAAGGTATTTGCCAGGGGCTACTCCAGAGTGTAAACCGAGTCAGTGGTAGATGGTCCAGACAGACCAGGAGGTACCTGAATTAGGTACCGGCAGGAAGCATAAACATACGGGCATACCTGTGCTGCAAGCAATAGATGCAAAGCGGCCCCAGACAGAGCTACTTCTGTCTCTTATATGCCCGTATGTTTATGCTACCTGACGAATATTCTGTGTGGCCACCATTATTTTCCAGCACTGCCCTAATTCTCTTGGGCTTGGAGTTCACTAGAGCTTCACAGGTTGCCACTTGAATCCTCTTCTATTCCACCATGACGACATCTCGGAGCTGGTGGATGTTAGAGATCTTGTGCGCCTCCACCTTCCATTTGAGGATGCCCCACAGATACTCAATAGGGTTTAGGTCTAGAGACATGCTTGGCATGTCCAGCACCTTCACCCTTAGTTTCTTTAGCAAGGCAGTGGTCATCTTGGAGGTGTGTTTGGGGTTGTTATCATGTTGGAATACTGCTTTGCATCCCAGTTTCCGAAGGGAGGGGCTCATGCTCTGCTTCAGTATGTCACAGTACATGTTGGCATTCATGGTTCCCTCAATGAACTGTAGCTCCCCACAGCCAGCAGCACTTATGCAGGCCCAAACCATGGCACTCTCACCACCAAGCTTGACTATAGGCAAGACACTCTTTTTTGTACTCCTCACCTGGTTGTCGCCACACACGTTTGTCACCATCTGAACAACATAAGTTTATCTTGGTCTCATCAGACCACAGGACATGGTTACAGTAATCCATGTCCTTAGTCTCCTTGTCTTTGTGAGCTTTCTTGTGCATCATCTTTAGAAGAGACTTATTTCTGGGATGACAGCCATGCAGACCAATTTGATGCAGTGTGTCATGTATGGTCTGAGCACTGACAGGCTGACCTCCCACCCCTTTAACCTCTGCAGCAATGCTGGCAGTACTCATACATCTATTTTGAAAATACATCATCTGGATATGATGTTGAGCACCTGCACTCAAGTTCTTTGGTCGACCATGGCGAGGCCTGTTCTGAGTGGAACCTGTCTTGTTAACTGTCACGGGTAGAGTCACGGGAATCAAGATAGAGCGGAGGTGCACCCCCTGAGCTGCCACCCGGACCCCTGTCCCTGCCTACTTGCACCACCCGCCCTAGGTGACGGAGCGCAACTAGGCGACAATCCCTAACCTACTAAGTGCAAGCAGAGAGAAAGAGACAGCAGGGAAAAGGACAGCCACTGAGATGTTACAATAAGCGGACAAGAGGTAAAACAAAAACGGAAGGCGAGGCGGGTCAACTAGACGAGGTCAGTCCAGGAGGTCACGTCAGAACATGAGAAGAGGCAAAGACCAATCCGTAAACAAGCCGAGGTTAAAATCCGAGAGGTAGCGTCAAGGTACAGGGAGCAGGCAGAAGAGGTGTCAATGCTTGGGTCCAGTGGCCCCTCGTAAAAGGGGGGATACTGTAACGGGGCGCCGAAGGCGCACTCGGTCTCCCATCAGCCGCAAACCTGCTGCTTAGCTTCAGGAGCGAGGATCTGTGTTTGGCCTCGTTCCTAGGGCGGCCTTGCTAGCTGGGAGGCTCCCTGCTCCTAGGTCTGCCTTTAGCGCCGAGCTGATCACTCGGTGCTCGACTTGTTTGTCTGTCGGTCATGTGACGCTGGCCTTGTCACATGACCCTCACTCCCCACTATAAATACAGGCGGCCTGCTGGCTACAGGTTGCCTGTGATTTTCATCCTATTAGTTGTATACTTTATTGTTATTAAGCTACCTCTGGAATTGAACCTCAATCCACCTCTTGACACCTCTTCTGCCTGCTCCCTGTACCTTGACGCTACCTCTCAGATTTTGACCTCTGCTTGTTTACGGATTTGTCTTTGCCTCTTCCTTTGTTCTGACATGACCTCCTGGCCTGACCTCGGCTAGTTGACCCGCCTCGCCTTCCGTTTTTGTTCTACCTGTAGCCAGCAGGCCGCCTGTATTTATAGTGGGGAGTGGGGGTCATGTGACAAGGCCAGCGTCACATGACCGACAGACAAACAAGTCGAGCACCAAGTGACCAGCTAGGCGCTCAAGGCAGACCTACGAGCAGGGAGACTCCCAGCTAGCAAGGCCGCCCTGGGAACGAGGCCAAACACAGATCCTCACTCCCGAAGCTAAGCAGCAGGTCTGCGGCTGATGGGAGACCGAGTGCGCCTTCAGCGCTCTGTTACATTAACCCTCTGTATGGTCTTGGCCACCATGCTGCAGCTTAGTTTCAGGGCATTGGCAATCTTCTTATAGCCTAGGCCAGGGATGGGCAAACTGCGGCTCTCCAGCTGTTGCAAAACTACAACTCCCAGTATGACCAGTCTGCCTACAGCTATCAACCTACAGCCGGGCATGATGGGATTTGTAGTTTTACAACAGCTGGAGAGCTGCAGTTTGCCCATCCCTGGCCTAGGCCATCTTTATGTAGAGCAAACATTCTTTTTTTTCAGATCCTCAGAGAGTTCTTTGCCATGAGGTGCTGCGTTGAACTTCCAGTGACCAATATGAGAGAGTGTAAAAGCGATAACACCAAATTTAACACACCTGAGACCTTATAACACCAATAAGTCACATGAAGTGCCGCGTTGAACTTCCAGTGACCAATATGAGAGAGTGTGAGAGCGATAACACCAAATTTGACACACTTGCTCCCTATTTATGCCTGATACCTTGTAACACCAATAAGTCACATGACAACGGGGAGGGAAAATGGCTAACTGGGCACAATTTGGCCATACTCACTTTTGTTGCCAATGGTTTAGACATTAATGGCTGTATGCAGAGTTATTTTGAGGGCACACCAAATTTACAATGTTATACAAGCTCTACACTGACTACTTTACATTGTATTAACGTGTCATATCTTCAGTGTTGTCCCGTGAAAATATATCTCACTTTTGTCTGTATGTCTGACTAACTACATTTAGTCACATTACCACCATAGGCGTGCGCAGCCTATTGCATTAGGGTGTGCACCCTAAAGCACAAGCGCTCACGTGCGCGCGTGTGTGTGTGTATATATATATATATATATATATATATATATATATACACAGGTCCTTCTCAAAAAATTTGCATATTGTGATAAAGTTCATTCTTTTCTGTAATGTACTGATAAACATTAGACTTTCATATATTTTAGATTCATTACACACCAACTGAAGTAGTTCAAGCCTTTTATTGTTTTAATATTGATGATTTTGGCATACAGCTCATGAAAACCCCAAATTCCTATCTAAAAAAATTAGCATATCATGAAAAGGTTCTCTAAACAAGCTATTAACCTAATCATCTGAATCAACTAATTAACTCTAAACACCTGCAATAGATTCCTGAGGCTTTTAAAAACTCCCAGACTGGTTCATTACTCAAAACCGCAATCATGGGTAAGACTGCCGACCTGACTGCTGTCCAGAAGGCCATAATTGACACCCTCAAGCAAGAGGGTAAGACACAGAAAGACATGTCTGAACGAATAGGCTGTTCCCAGAGTGCTGTATCAAGGCACCTCAGTGGGAAGTCTGTGGGAAGGAAAAAGTGTGGCAGAAAACGCTGCACAACGGGAAGATGTGACCGGACCCTGAGGAAGATTGTGGAGAAGGACCGATTCCAGACCTTGGGGGACCTGCGGAAGCAGTGGACTGAGTCTGGAGTAGAAACATCCAGAGCCACCGTGTACAGGCGTGTGCAGGAAATGGGCTACAGGTGCCGCATTCCCCAGGTCAAGCCACTTTTGAACCAGAAACAGCGGCAGAAGCGCCTGACTGGGGCTACAGAGAAGCAGCACTGGACTGTTGCATGTCATTCGGAAATCAAGGTACCAGAGTCTGGAGGAAGACTGGGGAGAGGGAAATGCCAAAATGCCTGAAGTCCAGTGTCAAGTACCCACAGTCAGTGATGGTCTGGGGTGCCATGTCAGCTGCTGGTGTTGGTCCACTGTGTTTTATCAAGGGCAGGGTCAATGCAGATAACTATCAGGAGATTTTGGAGCACTTCATGCTTCCATCTGCTGAAAAGCTTTATGGAGATGAAGATTTCATTTTTCAGCACGACCTGGCACCTGCTCACAGTGCCAAAACCACTGGTAAATGGTTTACTGACCATGGTATTACTGGGCTAAATTGGCCTGCCAACTCTCCTGACCTGAACCCCATAGAGAATCTGTGGGATATTGGGAAGAGAAAGTTGAGAGACGCAAGACCCAACACTCTGGATGAGTTTAAGGCCGCTATTGAAGCATCCTGGGCCTCCATAACACCTCAGCAGTGCCACAGGCTGATTGCCTCCATGCCACGCCGCATTGAGGCAGTGATTTCTGCAAAAGGATTCCCGACCAAGTATTGAGGGCATAACTGAACATAATTATTTGAAGGTTGACTTTTTTTGTATTAAAAACACTTTTCTTTTATTGGTCGGATGAAATATGCTAATTTTTTGAGATAGGAAATTTGGGTTTTCATGAGCTGTATGCCAAAATCATCAATATTAAAACAATAAAAGGCTTGAACTACTTCAGTTGGTGTGTAATGAATCTAAAATATATGAAAGTCTAATGTTTATCAGTACATTACAGAAAATAATGAACTTTATCACAATATGCTAATTTTTCGAGAAGGACCTGTATATGTATATACAGTCAGGTCCATAAATATTGGGACATCAACACAATTCTAAAATGTTTGGCTCTATACGCCACCACAATGTATTTGAAATGAAACGAACAAGATGTGCTTTAACTGCAGACTGTTAGCTTTAATTTGAGGGTATTTACATCCAAATCAGATGAACGGTGTAGGAAATATAACAGTTTGCATATGTTCCTCCCACTTGTTAAGGGACCAAAATTAATGGGACAGAATAATAATCATAAATCAAACTTTCACTTTTTAATACTTGGTTGCAAATCCTTTGCAGTCAATTACAGCCTGAAGTCTGGAACGCATAGACATCACCAGACACTGGGTTTCATCCTTGGTGATTTAATTTACTAACTGGTGGTCACTCAGGACCTGTTTACGTTTTTGGATCATGTACTGTCTTATAAAATTAAAACTTCACTTTTATTTGTTATTTTTAACATATATATAATATTATTACACTTAGAACATAACTGCTAAACTAGAGACATTAAAACTCTATGACGGTTCACGCCCCAACACTCGCACATGCTTTATCCCCTGAAGATAAGGTTACACAGCGAAACATGTCGGGAAGCAGAGTGTAGGAGGTGTTAGGCAGTGACATAGCGGCAGCACGCTCAAATACATGGGCATATCGACAAAGTTATATAGCAGGCGGCAATATCAGAAAATATAGGACAGGTGATATAACAGTAGAGAGGGAAAAGGAGAAATAGGAGTAGCAGCTGAGCAGGAGGAGGAAAAATAAGAGCGGCAGGTGCTGTAATAATCACAAACGAAAGTGAAAGCAACACCACCTATAAACTTATTTATGAAGGACCTCACTTATATTCACTATCCGTCACAATTCCCTATCCTTCACCCCCTCCAGTCCCCCCCCCCCCCCAAGTTCCAACCCCTCTGCTGTTCAGTCCATTGATACAAGCCAGCTATAACAGTGAAATACAGAGCATATAGGTAGAACAAAGTGAATAAGACCGCATCACTGAGAGTTTTAATGTCTATAGTTTAGCAGTTATGTTCTAAGTGTAATAATATTATATATATGTTAAAAATAACAAATACAAGTGAAGTTTTAATTTTATAAGACAGTACATGATCCAAAAACAGGTCCTGAGTGACCACGAGTTAGTTAATTAAAATACTAAAACGTTAACTTGTACTGTGAGGTCAAAAAAGGAAAAAAAATAACCTAAAACTCATCCTTGGTGATGCTCTGCCAGGCCTCTACTGCAACTGTCTTCAGTTCCTGCTTGTTCTTGGGGCATTTTCCCTTCAGTTTTGTCTTCAGCAAGTGAAATACATGCTTAATCGGATTCAGGTCAGGTGATTGACTTTGCCATTGCATAACATTCCACTTATTCCCCTTAAAAAACTCTTTAATTCCTTTTGCAGTATGCTTTGGGTCATTGTCAATCTGCACTGTGAAGCGCCGTCCAATGAGTTCTGAAGCATTTGGTTGAATATGAGCAGATAATATTGCACGAAACACTTTAGAATTCATCCTGCTGCTTTGTGAGCAGTCACATCATCAATAAATACAAGAGAACCAGTTCCATTGGCAGTCATACATGCCTACACCATGACACTACCACCGCCATGCTTCACTGATGAGGTGGTATGCTTAGGATCATGAGCAGTTCCTTCCCTTCTCCATACTCTTCTCTTTCCATTACTCTGGTACAAGTTGATCTTGGTCTCATCTGTCCATAGGATGTTGTTTCAGAACTGTGAAGACTTTTTTAGATGTTGTATGGCAAACTCTAATCTGGCCTTCCTGTTTTTGAGGCTCATTAATGGTTTACATCTTGTGGTGAACCCTCTGTATTCACTCTGGAGAAGTCTTCTCTTGATTGTTGACTTTGACACACATACACCTACCTCCTGGAGAGTGTTCTTGATCTGGCCAACTGTTGTGAAGGGTGTTTTTTTCACCAGGGAAAGAATTGTTGTTTTCCGTAGTCTTCCGGGTCTTTTGGTGTTGCTGAGCTCACCAGTTGTTTTGGCCATGCCTAATGTTTTTGCTATCTCTCTGATGGGTTTGTTTTGTTTTTTTCAGCCTAATGATGGCTTGCTTCACTGATAGTGACAGCTCTTTGGATCTCATCTTGAGAGTTGACAGCAACAGATTCCAAATGCAAATAGCACACTTGAAATGAACTCTGGACCTTTTATCTGCTCACTGTAATTGGGATAATGAGGGAATAACACACACCTGGCCATGGAACAGCTGAGAAGCCAATTGTCCCAGTACTTTTGGTTCCTTAACAAGTGGGAGGCACATATGCAAACTGTTGTAATTCCTACACCGTTCACATGATTTGGATGTAAATACCCTCAAATTAAAGCTGACAGTCTGCAGTTAAAGCACATCTTGTTCGTTTAATTTCAAATCCATTGTGTTGGTGTATAGAGCCAAAAATGTTAGAATTGTGTTGATGTCCCAATATTTATGGACCTGACTGTATATCCTTTATTACATTCGCCCCCATTAGCAGCCATTATTATGCCTCTCATTAGCCCCCATCATCAGCCCTTATGCCGCATTAGCCCCGATTATCATCCCTTATGCCTTATTAGTCCCTATTATGCCTCTCATTAGCCCCCATTGTGCCTCTCATTAGCCCCCATTATGTGCCTAATTAGCCTCCATTATGCCCCCAGCAGCCTCATTTTTTATAAAATGAAAAAACAATTACCTCTCTGCTCCTGTACGCCGCCACTCCTCGCTGCCCAAAATCCTCTTCCTCCTGCTGTCGGCTGTGCTCTGAACTGGCGCGCACAGTGTGACATCACAAAGAGCCTCATGCTGTGCGCAGCCCTGCATAGCCGACAGCCGAGGACCAGGAAGCGGTAAGTACATAGCGTTCACCGCTTCCTGTTCCTCTGGTACTAATGAGTGCTTCCAAAATAGAAGCGATTCATTAGTATTCACTGGCCAGAAGGCTTAATTAGGCTGTGCCAAGGCACACCCGGCACACCTATGATTACCACTAAACATCTTTTTTACACGCTCTCTATTATTAAAACTTTACTTTTATTTCTGAGCTGTAAATGAAATATACAAAAAGATATAACTTGTGAGACCATTAAAAAACTCAGTAGCTGGCGGAGCAGTACCCTACACTCTTTGATATATACAGTGTACTGAATTACTGCTTATTTCTCTGCAGTGATGCAGAAATAAGGCACAAGTGTAGCCAGCTAGGTGCGCACTAGTGCTGGCTACATATTGCCTACAATGTTGCTATTAGTATCTTGTTAGATTCCGGAGGGAGCGATTCAGCTGGTGAGATGCAGATATGAGTCATATAGATGGGCGGCATATCAGGGGAAGATGAACGAATCACTGACAGCCTTACTTCACTCCTGGCAGATACCGGGAGAGAGACATAACGCCAATGGTCCCATATGCTCTGATATCACCTACCAACCTAATAAAGAGTGGTCCCCGCCCCCACAGGCATATCTGCCCTATCCCCCCTGAGAACATGGGAGGCAGTGTGTTTGTCTGTTTGTTTTAAGTTCAGTAGAGGACGTAGTTTACTCTAGAACCAGCTAACAAGTGTGACACAGTGAGAGGTTTGGTCTGGGAAAACAGGTATTTTTCTCCTAGCATGTGCTGCTGGGCTGATTTACAGCAAGGTGAGGTTAGATACCGGACTGGATTTTAAGTGCCATTCACGGTTTTGGCAGCACCTGGTTGTCTTTAAATAGGTAACTGGGCTCAGAAACCATGTCTTTGTGCTGAGATCTGAGGCCTGTGCTGGGCTGGAGAGCTGAGATCCGTGTGTCAGGGGAACAGGCCGCCTAAAGCCTGTATTTGGACTTTCTGAGGCAGAACTACCACCAAGGTGACTTTTGTTATATTAACTTGCCATTGGGTGTGAAGTAACACCATGTGTGAATAAACAGTGAAGTTTTAATTTACGAACTTGTATTTTGTCTCTCTACTGCTCCCGCTTATCCTAACTACCAGAGCGAATTCCCACACAAGATACTAATAGCAACATTGTAGGCAATATGTGGCCAGCACTAGTGCGCACCTAGCTGGCTACACTTGTGCCTTATTTCTGCATCGCTGCAGAGAAATGAGCAGCGATTCAGTACACTGTATATATTAAAATAGAGTGTAGGGTACTGTTCCGCTAGATAGAGATTTTTAATGGTCTCACATAGGGGTGCACCGAAATGAAAATTCTGGTCCGAAACCGAAAATTCAGGATGCCCTTGACCGAAAACCGAAACTGCCTTTTTGCCCAAATACTTTTAAAATACTTTTTTTAAGTAAAAAAAAGGAAAGTGAATTAAAATATAAAGTTAAACAGATACATAGATATTATACACACAATGCCACCCAAAGTGGTTATTTTAAAATAAATGTCACTCTCCCCCCCCCCCTCCCTTGTCACTCTCCCCCCTCCCTTGTCACTCTCCCCCTCCCTCGTCACTCTCCCCCTCCCTCCTTTGTCACTCTCTCCCCCCCCCCTCCCTTGTCACTCTCATTCCCCCCCTCCCTTGTCACTCTCATTCTACCCCCTCCTTTGTCACTCTCATTCTACCCCCCCTTGTCACTCTCATTCTACCCCCCCCCTTGTCACTCTCATTCTACCCCCCTTGTCACTCTCATTCTACTCCCCCCCTCCCTTGTCACTCTCATTCTACCCCCCCCTCCCTTGTCACTCTCATTCTACCCCCCCTCCCTTGTCACTCTCATTTTACACCCCCCCTCCCCCTCCCTTGTCACCTCTAGTGTAGCCTGTATAGCGTGGCCGAGCTCTGTTCGGTCCGCGGTACAGGAGCATTTGTTTCTTGTACCCGGCTGGACTGAAAGGAAGTGCACACTAAGTGAGCACTTCCTGTCAGTCCGGCCGGGTACAGGAAACAAAAGCTCCTGTACCGCGGAACGAACAGAGCTCGGCCACGCTACACTAACAACAGCAGTAGCACAGAGCAGACACAGCAGGCTGCGCAGCACTGAGCCGGAGATTCTTTAGAGCGGCAAGCGTTTAGGAGGCACAGCATGAGGGGCGCCGCCGGCCGGCCGCCCGAACGTATATAACCAACCATATTTTCTGCCGATATGTACCAATATCGGCCGAAATGGATTAGGCCCATTTTCGGCCGCCGGAATTTTGGTGCACCCCTAGTCTCACAAGTTATATCTTTTTGTATATTTAATTTACAGCTCAGAATTAAAAGTTAAGTTTTAATAATAGAGCATGTGTAAAAAAGACGTTTAGTGATCATGTGACTAAATGTAATTAATTGTTATTGATTACGTCTATAAACGAGCTGCGAGGTTTAGTTTGTAAATAGTTTGTGGAACTCCAGAGGCACCAGCAGCTTCAAATGCCTGTTTGCTTTCTTAATCCGATGAATATGTCTGGCAGAAACCTTCCTCATTATGCCTTTATCTGCACAAACCTGTCTGTGCTCTGAATCTGCCACAAATCTCTCCACAGTATAATGATTACGCTTAATTTTTTGTGAAATATCAAAATATCTGATCGGAATACTCTTGTTATTGCTTGTAATTAAAAATGTTGCATAGCAACAGAGTTATTTAATAAAATGTATCTGTATAGCGTCACCTGCTGTTAGTTTTTTTCTTATTTCTTTGACCTGCTTACTGAGAAGGCCGCACATGCTCAGTTTCATCCTACAACTGCCTTCTGAGCTGTGATAGGGATATCTGAGACTCGCCCCCTTATCTGCAGCAGAATAGACACTCCACTTGAGCTTTCAGCTTGATATAAATCTAAGGCCTCATGCACACAACCGTATTTTGTTTCCATGTCCGTTCCTTTTTTTTGTGGATAGGATGCGGACCCATTCAGTTTGCGGACAAGGATAGGCATTATTACAATGGATCCGCAAAAAAAAACGGGTCCGCAAAAAAACCGGATGCCATACGGAACCCCATGCGTTTTTTTTGCGGATCTGCAATTTGCGGACCGCAAAACACATACGGTCGTGTGCATGTAGCCTAAGAGAGCAATGAATGTGGAGATCTCTGGATCCATGTGAGGTACAGGGCTGCCTCTAGCTTTGTTAGAAAGAGGTTGTCATGTCTTATATGATGCCTGATTTTCATTTTTCACATTAGTCATTGGATAACCCCTTTAAGTAGTTTTAATTGGGCTCACCTTGCAAACTAATTATCACAGGTTTTGAGATTGATTTCAGTGATCCAAAGAGCCCTGAGACTCAATACCATCCATGAGTTTGAATGAAAAACAAAAAAAATTCATCTTTATGATATTTAAATCCATTGTGCAGAATAATTTGGAACGTAGTGTAAGTGCAATTACTGGCAAAATTTCTTTAACCGCTTCACCTGCCTTCCTTACCTTGCAAATTTTTCAGTTTTAGCAATGGGCCTATCAACCATATTTTTTACACTATAAGACACACTTTTTACCTCCCAAAAGTGAAGTTAAAGTGGCAATGCAATTTGCTAATGGAAGCTGTTATCAGCATGCTGAGAGCGATGAGGGAAGGGCTGCATGGCTTTACTCACCCTCCCTGGTCTTCTTCCGGGTCCCGCTTTGCAGTGTGTCCTGCGTCAGGATGTAGTGCATGTAGATGCACACTATGAACTGACGCTGTGCAACGTCAGGTTAAAGTGCTGTATAGGGCGGAAGAAGAACAGGGAGCGTTGACTGAGTGGCAGTGCCATTCGGAGCAAGCGAGGTAAGATTTTTTTTTAAGTCTGATCTCAGATATGATCTGAGTAATGTAGACTGGGGGGTTCTGATCTGAGGCTAATGGAGCTTGAGGGTCTGATCTGAGGCTGATGGATCTTGAGGGTCTGATTTGAGGGCTGATGGAGCTTGGGGATCTGATTTTGGGGTCTGATCTCAGGGCTGATGAAGAATGGGGATCTGATTTGGGGGTCTGATGATGATTGGGGGTCTGCTCTAAGGTCTTTTTTTTCTTATTTTCCTCCTCCAAATCCTAGGTGCGTCTTATAGTCCTGTGCATCTTGTATAACTAATGTGTGTGATAACTTACATGTATTTGATATTATTTTTCATGGGGCACCTTAGACCCTATTTGGTGCCAAAATATTAAAAACTCTTTCAAAGTGACTTATTTATGTCAAACCCCTAAGGTACTAATCCTGGGGAATTTTGGACATTTTAGTAATACGTTTGCTATAGATGTATATTTTTTTTAACTTTATTTCACTCGCAAGTATGAAAATACCCTAATATAGAGAAACCAAAAATCATATGTATCCTAAAATAGTACCAACAAAACTGCCACCTTATCCCGTAGTTTCCAAAATGGGGTCATTTTTTGTAGTTTCTAATCTAGGGGTGCATCAGGGAGTCTTCAAATGTGACATGGCAGCTTAAAATGATCCCAGTGAAATCTGCCTTCCAAAAACCATATAGCGTTCCTTTCCTTCTGCGCCCTGACGTGTGCCCGTACAGCAGTTTACGACCACATATGGGGTGTTTCTGTAAACTACAGAATCAAAACAATAAATATTGAGTTTTTTTGGCAGTTAACTCTTGCTTTGTTAGCAGATTTTTTTTTATTACAATGGAAAATCTGCCAAAAAAGTGAAGTTCTGAAATTTCATCTCAGTTTTCCATTTATTCTTGCGAAACACCTAAAGGGTTAACAAAGTTTGTAAAATCAGTTTTGAATACCCTGAGGGGGTATAGTTTCTATTATGTTAGCCTCACAAAGTGACTTCAGACCTAAACTGGTTCTTAAAAAGTTGGTATTGGAAAGTTTCTGAAAAATTTCAAGATTTGCTTCAAAATTTCTAAGTCTTCTAACGTCTCCAAAAAATAAAATGGCATTCACAAAATGATCCAAACATGAAGACATATAGGAAATGTAAAGTAATAACTAATTTTGAAGTTATTACTATTATAAAAGTAGAGAAATTGAAATTTGCTAATTTTTCAACATTTTTGGTAAATTTGGTACTTTTACCACTTTCATGAAGTAAAATATGTGACGAAAAAGCTATCTCAGAATTACCACATAAAGTAACTGTTACGACCAGAGGATGTGGATCCTCTGTGTCAGCTGATAGAGGACTGGAATTAGTCCAATATTGCTGACTGCTGACTCTCAGAGACAGGACCCTGGTGTCTGCACCTGTTACCTTGAATGCAGCTACCTGCAGTAGTGTGAACAGAGTCCAACAAAGGCAGAATAAAGGAACAGATGGTCTTTACTGGCAGACAGTATTCAAAAGTCACTTGACAGGTACAGGCAACACAAAGTTCAGAGCAATATAGCATGCAGATATAAGCAGTCTCATAGGCAGCGCAGGGTCTGGATCCAGGCAGACTTACAGGAGGAGATGGACAGATGCGTAATCAGGCAGTGCAGATATAAGCGGTCTCGTCAGGCAGTGCAGAGGTCTATAATCCAGGTGGTCCAATAAACAGACAGCAGGCAGATGCGTAGTCAAATGAAGCGGAGGTCAGAATCCAGGAAATCCAATAAACGGACACAGTGGCATGCTTCAGCGGGAGTCAAGAGGTACAACAACCACGCTTGGGCACTTCATGATGAGTGAAGCTGCCTTAAATACAAAGAAGTCCCGCCTCCGGGTGGGGATGGTAATCAGGAACCAGCTGCCTACTCCTATAAGAAAGGGAGAGGTGCACGCGCGCGTGCTATAGCTCATCAGATGACACCTGGCAAAGAGGACGGATGCGGCGGTATGCTGGCGGGCACCTGCGTCTCCTACAAGGTAAGCCAGTAGTGGGACCCATAGTGATGCAATGTGTAGACAGCGATCTGCCACCCTGCCGTGGAGATGCAGATCCCATACTGACAGTACCCCCCCTCTTACGCCCCCTCCTCCTCACGGCTGACCTGGAGAGAAATTTCTTCAGCAACAGAGGGGCATGAATAGTCTCAGCAGATTCCCATGACCTTTCTTCAGGCCCGTAGCCCTTCCAGTCCACCAAATAGAAGGTCTTACCTCTGATAATCCTCCTGTCTAGAATGTCCTTAACTTCAAACTCATCATCCATAGTGACAGGAGGAGGGTTCTGTGAAGTGCCTTTGCAAAACCTGTTAAAGACAGCTGGCTTAAGTAATGAAACATGAAATGAGTTGGAAATCCGCAAGGTAGCAGGTAGTTTGAGCTTGTAGGCAACAGGATTAATTTTCTTGATCACAGAAAAAGGTCCCAAGAATCGCGGAGCCAGTTTGTAAGAGGGAAGTCTGAGACGGATATTCTTAGAAGAAAGCCATACCTTGTCTCCAATGGCAAACTGAGGAGGAGGTCTGCGCCTCTTATCCGCAGACCTTTTCATCTGGTCCGCTGTTCTCCGAAGCGATACTTTAGTGTCAGACCAGACCCGAGACAGCTGCTCCACACAGGAATCTGCCGCAGGAACTCCAGAAGAAGGCCGCACGGGAAGAGGAACACTTGGATGTCGTCCATAGACCACAAAAAATGGAGATTTACCTGTGGCTTGGTTGACTCTATTGTTATGAGCAAATTCCGCCCAGGGAAGATGCTTCACCCAGTCATCCTGATGGGCATTGGTGAAATGTCGCAGGAAGCTGACCAATATTTGGTTCATGCGTTCCACCTGGCCATTAGACTGTGGATGATAGGTAGAAGAAAAGTCCAAAGAGACATTCAGAGACTTACATAAAGATCTCCAGAACCGGGAGGTGAATTGTACTCCTCTATCCGAGACGATATGGAGGGGAAATCCATGAAGGCGGAAGATATGTAAAATGAATAGCTCAGCAAGATGAGGAGCAGATGGCAGACCTGGAAGCGGAATAAAGTGCGACATTTTAGAAAAACGGTCAACGACAACCCAAATGACTGTACAGCCCTCAGAGACAGGTAAATCGGTTATGAAGTCCATACCAATATGCTGCCTGGGGACCTCAGGCACCGGAAGAGGCAATAATAAACCTGCAGGTTTCAGTCTGGGAGACTTATTCTGGGCACACAAGGTAGCCACAAAGTCTACAATATCCGCGGTTATGGATGGCCACCAGTAATGTCTGGAGATGAGATTCAAGGTCCCCCGTTGACCTGGATGGCCGGCAATCTTGGATGCATGCCCCCACCGTAAAACCTTCCTTCGTTTAGATTCCGGAACAAAGATCTTACCTGGGGGAACCTTGGACAGGTTAACTGGAGCCTTTGGGACTACTTTAGTTGGTTCAATGATAAACTGGGGTTCGTCTTCTGAATCTGTGGTTTCAAAGGACCTGGAGAGAGCGTCCGCTTTGATGTTTTTGTCAGTAGACCGAAAATGCAATTGAAAATTAAATCGGGCAAAGAAGAGAGACCAACGGGCCTGACGAGGATTAAGTCGTTGAGCTGTCTGCAAATAGGTGAGGTTCTTATGATCGGTGTAAATTATGACCGGTAGGCTAGAACCTTCCAGAAGATATCTCCATTCCTCTAGAGCCAACTTAATTGCTAGGAGTTCCCTGTCCCCAATAGAATAGTTTTTTTCAGCAGCAGAAAATAACTTAGAAAAAAAACCACAAGGAGACATACGACCTGAGGCATTCTTCTGTGACAGGACGGCCCCGGCTCCCACGGAGGATGCGTCCACCTCCAAGAAGAACTGTTTGTTGGGTTCTGGGCGTCTAAGGACTGGAGCTGAAGAAAAGGCTTGCTTGAGGGAGGAAAATGCGGTCTCTGCTTCAGGGGACCATAGTTTGGGATTGGCACCCTTCTTGGTCAGGCCAGAAATAGGAGCTGTCAGGGTAGAAAAATTACGGATGAATTGACGATAATAATTGGCAAAACCCAGGAACCTTTGTATTGCCTTCAGGCCGGAGGGACGGGGCCAGTCGAGCACTGCTGCCACCTTTCCAGGATCCATTTTGAGACCTTGATCCGAGATGATGTACCCCAGGAAGGGCAGGGACGACTTTTCAAAGACACACTTTTCCAATTTAGCGTACAGACGATTCTCTCGTAAGCGTTGTAAGACCATCTGCACATGCCTGCGATGAGTTCTGATGTCTCTGGAAAAAATAAGAATATCATCCAAATAGACAACAACACAAGAATAGAGCAGATCTCGAAAAATGTCATTGACAAACTCCTGGAAGACAGCAGGGGCATTACTGAGCCCGAAGGGCATCACAAGGTATTCATAATGGCCATCCCTGGTATTAAAGGCTGTCTTCCATTCGTCACCCTCACGAATCCGTATTAAATTATATGCCCCCCGCAAGTCCAGCTTAGAGAAGATCCGAGCCCCACGGAGTCTATCAAATAATTCAGAAATTAACGGTAAAGGGTATTTATTCTTGATGGTGATCTTATTCAGACCACGGTAGTCTATACAGGGGCGAAGAGACCCATCTTTCTTTTTCACAAAAAAGAATCCTGCCCCTGCAGGTGAGGAAGACTTCCTGATGAAACCCCTCTCAAGGTTCTCCTTAATGTAATCTGCTGTTGCCTGCGATTCAGCAGGAGACAGAGGATAAACACGACCCCGAGGAGGAGAAGTCCCAGATAGTAAATCAATTGGGCAGTCATAGGGGCGATGGGGAGGTAGTGTCTCAGCCTCTTTTTTATCGAACACATCCGCAAAGGAATGATAGACCACCGGCAAGGCCTCCAGGTTTTTAGGGAGGGATATAGGGACCCTTCGTTGAATAGAACATAAGCACTTGCCTTGGCACAGCTGACCCCATTGAAGAACCTCTCCAGAGCTCCACTCGATTACTGGATTGTGCATCCTAAGCCAGGGCAACCCCAGCAAAAGGGAATGGGACAGTTCAGGGAGCACATATAGAGAAATCTTTTCAACATGTAACCACCCTACCTACAGTTCCAACGGCTCAGTGATGAACCGGACTGGATCAGTCAGTACTTGTCCACTGACGGCAGTCACCAGCAGGGGATTTTTAAGCAGGCGTACAGGAATGTGGTATTGACTCACCATAGCTTGGTGTATGAAGTTCCCCGCAGACCCGGAATCCAAGGAAGCAGATATGGAGACCTTGATGCCCCCAAGAACCAGAGTCACAGGAATTTGGAGAGTGGAACAGTTTTCGCCTAGGGCCGCCTCTCCCAAAGACCCTAAGCATTGGAGTTTCCCGACTTCTGGGGACAGTTGCGGACACGGTGACCCGGACCACCACAGTAGAGGCAGAGTCCAGAAGACATGCGAAGACGACGTTCCTCATCCGAGAGCCGAGTGGAATTCACCTGCATGGGTTCAGGATCCGAAAAGGAGGTGCGTAATGGAGGTTGAGACATATTAGACTTAAACAGTTGTTGTGGAAGTCTTTTTTCTCGACGGGCCTCCCGAGCTCGCTCTGAAAACCGTATGTCGATTTTAATAGCCAGAGAGATTAGAGCCTTAAGGGAGGTAGGCACATCACGACCTGCAAGTTCATCCTTAATACGTCCCGACAAACCTTCCCAAAAGGCCGCCACCAAAGCCCTCATTCCACGAAACTTCAGACGCTAAGGTGCGGAACTGAATCGCATATTGGTCCACCGACCAGCTCCCTTGACGGACGTGCAGCAGAGAGGAGGCCGCAGAAGAAGCTCGACCTGGCTCCTCGAACACCCTCTTAAAAGAACCCATAAATAGTGCCACATTATTGGTGATAGGACCAGATCTCTCCCATATTGGATTCGCCCAGGCCAGAGCCTCACCCTCGAGATGAGAGATAATGAACGCCACTTTAGCGCGGTCTGATTGAAAGTGATGAGGAAGCAGTTCAAAGTGAATTGTACACTGGTTAAGAAATCCACGACAGGCTTTTGGGTTGCCGCTGTAACGGGGCGGAGCAGATAATCGTGGTCCGGAAACGCTTGGCAGTGCTGCAGCCGCAACAGGGACAGCAGGAGCAGTAGGGGCCTGTGCAGACTGTGCTGTAGCAAGGGAGTCCAGGCGAGCAGCTACATGCTGCAAGTAATTTATCACTTGTTTCTGGGTGGTACGCTGTTGTTCAAGTTCATGTAGTACTTCAGACATTCCTGGTTTAGAGCCAGCGGGATCCATGGCCCAAGCGTACTGTTACGACCAGAGGATGTGGATCCTCTGTGTCAGCTGATAGAGGACTGGAATTAGTCCAATATTGCTGACTGCTGACTCTCAGAGACAGGACCCTGGTGTCTGCACCTGTTACCTTGAATGCAGCTACCTGCAGTAGTGTGAACAGAGTCCAACAAAGGCAGAATAAAGGAACAGATGGTCTTTACTGGCAGACAGTATTCAAAAGTCACTTGACAGGTACAGGCAACACAAAGTTCAGAGCAATATAGCATGCAGATATAAGCAGTCTCATAGGCAGCGCAGGGTCTGGATCCAGGCAGACTTACAGGAGGAGATGGACAGATGCGTAATCAGGCAGTGCAGATATAAGCGGTCTCGTTGTCAGGCAGTACAGAGGTCTATAATCCAGGTGGTCCAATAAACAGACAGCAGGCAGATGCGTAGTCAAATGAAGCGGAGGTCAGAATCCAGGAAATCCAATAAACGGACACAGTGGAATGCTTCAGCGGGAGTCAAGAGGTACAACAACCACGCTTGGGCACTTCATGATGAGTGAAGCTGCCTTAAATACAAAGAAGTCCCGCCTCCGGGTGGGGATGGTAATCAGGAACCAGCTGCCTACTCCTATAAGAAAGGGAGAGGTGCACGCGCGCGTGCTATAGCTCATCAGATGACACCTGGCAAAGAGGACGGATGCGGCGGTATGCTGGCGGGCACCTGCGTCTCCTACAAGGTAAGCCAGTAGTGGGACCCATAGTGATGCAATGTGTAGACAGCGATCTGCCACCCTGCCGTGGAGATGCAGATCCCATACTGACAGTAACACAAGTCAGATTTGCAAAAAAATGGCCTGTGCAGGAAGGTGAAAACTGGCCCGGGGTTCAAAGGGTTAATTATAGTCTAGTTGACAATAAACATCTTTAAATAGTCAAGATCAGGGGCGTCGCTAGGTTAAAACATTCGGGGCCTGGGCCCCGGATGTTTTGTCCTATGCCCCGAATGTCCTGCCTGCTAGATACAACTGTATTGTCGTACACAGAACGGCAATACAATTGAATCTTACACTGGGAAGAGGTGAAGGACCTGTGGTGACATCACAGGTCATGTGATCAGCAAAACAGGCTGTGATAGGATGACCTGGATGATGTCACCATCATGTGACCAGTGCAGGATTAGACACCGAAGTGAAGAGGAGAAGGAGCCTAATGGTGATGTCTGTACAGGAGAGGTAAGTGAAGGGAGAGGCAGAGCAATGCTGGGAGTTGTAGTTATTTAACTGGGATGTATTTTAGGGCTGAAGGGAGGGATGTTATTGACATGGAACTGTGTGCTTGAGGTGGCTGGGGGAGGGAGGGATGTTATTTACATGGGACTGTATGTTGAAAGTGGATGGTGGGGGGGAATGATGTTTATGTACATGGGACTTAATGTTTAGGCTACGTTCACACTTGCGTTTGGGGATCCACTTGTGAGATCCGTTTCAGGTCTCTCACAAGCAGCCCCAAATGCATCAGTTTAACCCCAATGTATTCTGAATGGATGCGGATCCATTCAGAATGCATTCGTTCGCCCTCTATATACGTACCTGGGCAACAAAAACTCCTTTCTAAAAACATCGCCCATCATCGCATGGGAGCACGACCTGGATCGCATTATCCCCCCAGCGCAGTGGTCCACAGCTATCACTTATGCAACTAAACGATTGAAATGTTTATCCCACCTTGAAGCTTACTCAAAAACCCTACTTAGATGGTATTTTACTCCTCAGAGATTGAGCTGTATTTATTCTGGTGTGGAGCCACTGTGCTGGAGGGGATGCGGTAGTAGGGGGACTCTTATACACATACTATGGAGCTGTCCCTTACTAAATAATTTATGGTCTAGTATTTTTCAACTAGTGGTAAAAGTAGCTGGCCGCAAGCTAGACAAGGACCCAGCTTTGGCCTTACTTTTTATTAACATTACGGAGATTCCGTACAAATTTAGGACCATAGCTATGCATTTGTTCCTGGCCACAAAGTTGGCCATTACTAGGTATTGGAAGAGCACAACGATCCCGACTGTACAGGAAATCATCAACTCAGTAGACATCACTAGGTCTTTTGAAAAAATGATTGCACACAAAGGCTTTGCGCTTCGCAGATTTGAAAGGGAGTGGGCGCAATGGACCAACCCATCCAAGGATTGACTAAGAGTCACCAGTACACTATGAATGGGCGCTAGAAGAGTACACACTGGAATGCTTGTACGGATTGCCGTTTATGATGTACACCCCTAGGTTCTGGCCTTCTCTGTAATCTCTGCCATTTTCGTTTCCTTTTCTTTTCATTTTGGTTAATCCCCGTGTTCACTATATTAGACATTGCCATTGGATTGTACTGAGGCTATACCAATTGTCATTTGGATGCAATGTTGGAGTACTTGTTACTATTTTGCTCCTACGAATAATGTACACACTAATTCAATATGACCCGATGTGCGGGTAATATGTACGATTCCTTTGTCCATTGTTTTACTTTGATATATGAAAAAATCAATAAAGATTTATTGAAAGATAGAATGCATTCGTTCGGCTCCGTACGGTCCCCCGTTCCATTTTGGAGGCGGACCCCAAAATGCTGCAAGCAGCGTTTTTGTGTCCGCATGGCCTTGCGGAGCCAAACGGATCCGTCCTGACTTACAATGTAAGTCAATGGGTACGGATCCCTTTGTTTTGACACAAAATGGTTCAATTGTAAACGGATCCGTCCCCCATTGACTTTTAATGTAAGTCGGGACGGATCCGTATTGGGACTTAGAAATTCAAATCTAACACAAACGATTTGGTCCTGAACGGATGCATTCGTTTGTATTATATCGGTGCGGATCCGTCCTGTACAAGTACAGGACAGATCCGCACGAACGCAAGTGTGAAAGTAGCCTTAGGGGGTGATGTTTACATGGGATTGTGCGTTGGAGGCGGCTGGGGAGAAGTTGATGTTATTTACATGGGACTGTATGGTGGAGGGAGGATTACAACTGCAGGGGGCACTGCAAATCCAGGGGACATTATAGGCGGTCTTATTACTACTGGGGGCTCTATAGGAGGGTCTTATAGAGCTGCCTTATTTCTACTAAGCGCACTATGGGGGCCTTATTACTACTGAGGGGTCTGTAGGGAGCTTTATTACCACTGGGGGAACAATAGGGGGCCTTATTTCTACTGGGGACTCTGTGAGGGTATTATTAATATGGGAGGGCTCTTCTAATAATGGGGGCATTGTTAAAGGGAACCTGTCACCAAAAAAACGGATACTAAACTGTTAATAGTACCTTATAGTGCTGCAGAGTAGTTTCCTAATGCACTCTTTGATTGTTTAGCCACATCTAGCCTCCTGGAGAAATCCATGTTTTATTCAGCCGCTGCCCCCTGCTTCAAGTCAGGTTTGAAGTCAAGGGGGCAGCGGCCTAGGCGTCTCGAATGCTGCTCTCCCCGCCTCCCGCCACCTTTATTGACACGCCGGATCTCAGTGCCGGGACTGTGCTCCAAGCCCGCATACGTAGTAAAGGGCTGCTGTAGCGCGATCCCGGGTCCGGCTCGTACACTCAGCCGGCTCCGGCTCGTACACTCAGCCGGCTTCTGTTTCGCTACTGCGCATGCGCCCGGCATCTCCTGTAACTGCGCTAGTATGTAAGGCTGGCGGGCGCATGCACAGTAGAAACTGAAGCCGGCTGAGTGTATGAGCCGGAGCCGGGATCGCGCTACAGCAGCCCTTTACTCCGCATGCGGGCTGGGAGCGCGGTCCCGGCACTGAGATCCGGCGTGTCAATAAAGGCAGCAGGAGGCGGGGAGAGCAGCATTCGAGACGCCTAGGCCGCTGCCCCCTTGACTTCAAACCTGACTTGAAGCAGGGGGCAGCGGCTGAATAAAACATTGATTTCTCAGGGAAGCTAGATGCGGCTAAACGATGAAAAAGTGCATTAGGAAACTACTCTGCAGCACTATAAGGTACTATTAACAGTTAAGTATCCGTTTTTTGGGTGACAGGTTCCCTTTAACCGCCTCCGGACCGCCTAACGCAGATGTGCGGTCCGGAGGCGGCATCGCTGCGCAGACTGACGCATATACGCGTCATCTCGCGAGACGCGAGATGACGCGCTATGCTGGCCCGCGCATGCGCAGTTCGGGCCGGCATTTCGTCAGGGAGTAAATCGTCATCAGCTTGCCAGCCAATGATCGCGGCTGGCAAGCTGATGATTTTTTAAAAATCCAATCAGAGCGCCAGATAGCAGATCATATTAGTAAATATGATCTGTTATATGGCTGCCTGCTCCTCTGCTGGTTCTTTTCGTCGGTTGGATCCAGCAGAGGAGCAGGCTACACAGTGAGTACACCAACACTACACACTAGCCCCAGATCACCCCCCTGAAACCCAATTAACCCTTTGATCACCCCTGTCAATCACTAGTGAAAGGAAAAAAGTGATCAGTGCAAACTGTCACTTTTTTTTTTCACTGGTATTGACCGTTAGGTTTTAGGATAGTTTAGGCCCCTTGGTTAGGTAGTTTAGGGATCGGTTAGCGCCCAGCCCACCGCACCGCAGTCCGTTATTCGCTGATTAGCGTATCGCTAATCAGCATTTGTACTTTTATAGTATCTGGAAGTGATCAAAACTGATCACGGTCAGATCTATAATTGTATTAGTGTCACTTTAGTTCTCCCTCCACCCAAAACGCAGTGTTTGCCCGATCAGGCCTGATCGGTCGCCCACACGTGCGTTCGCCCACACCCGCCCCACCGCAGTGACAATTATTTTTTTTTTTTTGATCGCTGCACATTCACTTTACACGCACTGCGGCGATAAAAAAAAAATCCGTTTTGATATTTTTTATCAACCGCAGCGGCCTCCGGTACTTCGCTAGCCTCCCCTTTGTAAGACAGGCTTGCTTTTTTTTCTTGGGTAGTCTCAGGGAATACCCCTAAATTTAGTTGCAGGCTTCTGACCCAGTCGGATGAGGAGTGGGAACCCTCATCTGATGAATCCAGCGGGTCAGAATATGAACCTGTAGAAAGCAGTGGCTCTCTGACCCAAAGTTCGGACGAGGAGGCTGAGGTCCCTGATAGCACCAGGCGTACCTGGCCCCGTGTCGCTAGACCGCAGGTTGCGCAGGATCCGCTTCAAGAGCAGCAGAGTGGGGCTGGTGCTGTCGGATTACGTGGTGAGGCATACACCAGCAGCCCAGCCCTCCCTGGACCTAGTACCAGCACTGCCGTACAACCTGGTGAAGTAGCGAGCACCAGAAGGGCAGTTGAAGCTGGTACAGTGGCACTTGCAGTAGTGACCCCGTCGCAGCCACCGCAAAGACGTGCCCGTAGAGCCCCTAGAATCCCAGAGGTGCTGGCAAACCCTGATTGGCAGTCCCCAACTTCAGCCGCACCTGTAGTTTTCCCTTTCACTGCCCAGTCTGGAGTTCGGGTTGAGACAGCTCAGATCGGTTCGGCCCTGGGATTTTTTGAGCTGTTCTTGACTGCGGAGCTCTTAGACATAGTTGTGGCCGAAATAAACAGATATGCCACACAATTTATAACCGCTAACCCGGGAAGCTATTATGCCCAGCCTTTCCGGTGGAAACCAGTCCAAGTTTCCGAAATTAAAACTTTTCTGGGCCTCCTCCTCAACATGGGTCTAACTAAAAAGCATGAATTGCGGTCATATTGGTCCACGAACCCAATTCATCACATGCCCATGCTCTCTGCTGCTATGTCCAGGGCACGTTTTGAGGCCATCCTGCGTTTCCTGCACTTTAGTGATAACAGCACCTCCCGTCCCAGAGGCCACCCTGCTTTTGACCGGCTCCACAAAATTCGGCCCCTCATAGACCACTTCAACCTGAAATTTGCAGATTTGTATACCCCAGAGCAAAACATCTGCGTAGACGAGTCCCTGATACATTTTACCGGGCGCCTTGGCTTCAAACAATACATCCCAAGCAAGCGCGCCCGGTATGGGGTCAAATTGTATAAGCTCTGTGAAAGGGCCACAGGCTATACCCACAAATTTCGGATCTATGAGGGAAAAGATCAGACCCTGGAGCCGGTCGGTTGCCCTGACTACCTGGGGAGCAGTGGGAAGACAGTTTGGGACTTGGTGTCAACCTTATTCGGCAAGGGGTACCATCTTTATGTGGACAATTTTTACACAAGTGTGGCCCTCTTTAGGCATTTGTTTCTAGAACGGATTGGCGCCTGTGGTACCGCGCGAACTAGTCGCGCGGGCTTCCCCCAACGGCTCGTTAGCACCCGTCTTGCAAGGGGGCAGAGGGCCGCACTGTGTAACGAAGAACTGCTCGCGGTGAAATGGAGAGACAAGCGTGACGTTTACATGCTCTCCTCCATTCAGGCAGACACGACAATACAATTTGAGCGAGCAACCCGTGTCATTGAAAAGCCCCTCTCAGTCTACGACTATAACCTTCACATGGGAGGGGTGGACTTCAATGACCAGATGTTGTCTCCGTATTTAGTTTCCCGCAGAACCAGACGCTGGTATAAGAAGGTGTCTGTATATTTAATTCAATTGGCTCTGTATAATAGTTTTGTTCTCTACAGTAAGGCTGGGAGAACTGGATCCTTCCTCAAATTTCAGGAAGAGATCATCGAGAACCTCCTGTATCCAGGAGGTTCCGTGGCCCCATCCACCAATGTAGTTAGCCGTCTACACGAGCGACATTTCCCCAATGTCGTTCCTGGTACCTCAACCCAACCGTCACCCCGAAAAAGATGTCGTGTCTGTAGCAGGAGTGGAATAAGGCGTGACACCCGCTATTTCTGTCCTGACTGTCCTGACCACCCTGCCCTATGCTTTGGAGAGTGTTTCCAGAAGTACCACTCACAGGTACACTATTAGCATAGGGATCATCTCACCAGGACAGGCACACAGGGCTATTAGGGCCCATTCACTCACACAGCTGCTGCAAACGTCTCCTTTCACATGGGACAAAGTGCATAACGCACTTCGCCACATCTTTGGGCGATTTGCGCTTTGCACATTGACCCATGGGGAAGGAGAGGTTTGTTCTATAAAGGTAAAAAAAAAAAACTAAAAAAAACACCAGTAAGCAAAAAGGTTAATGTTCAGTTAAAAAAGTTAACGTTTATATGTTCTGTTGCAAAGTTAATAAAATTATTGCGTTGCGGCCTGTTTTTTTTTTTTTTTTACCTTCCAGGTGGACCAACCGATCGACCAGCTGCAGCACTGATGTGCATTCTGACAGAAGCATTGCGCTGCTGTCAGATTACACGCAAGTCGGTGTATGCGGCGCTGCAAGATGAGATTTCTACTCTGCAGTAACAGATACGTTTGCCAAGGCATACGAGCTGAGGAGGAGGCGGCGTTCCTATGCTTTGGCAAACACTTTGTATGTAAAAAAATAAATAAAATCCCGGCAATGATTTATTCATCCACATCGATGTGAATGGAGAAATCTGGTTTGCCAGGGCATACAAGCTAAGTGGGTATGGATGTTGGGCGGAGCTCCTATGTCCTGGCAGACGCCTTTCCCCTCCTTTTTTTTTTGGGTAGAGATTTTTTCATCCACATTGATCGATGCGAATGAAGTAATCTGTGCCGTTCATTTTTTTCTTTCAGCCCAGAGGCTGAACGGAAAAAAAAATCTCATTACCTGTATGCTCAATATAAGGAGAATAGCAGAAACTCCTAATGCTGGCCATACATGTAATGATTGCGGAGACCCTCAAATGCCAGGGCAGTACAAACACCCCACAACTGACCCCATTTTGGAAAGAAGACACCCCAAGGTATTTGCTGAGGGGCATATTGAGTCCATGAAAGATTAAAATTTTTGTCCTAAGTTAGCGGAAAGTGAGACTTTGTGAGAAAAAACAAAAAAAAACAATTTCCGCTAACTTATGCCCAAAATTTTTTTTTCTATGAACTCGCCAGGCCCCTCATTGAATACCTTGGGGTGTCTTCTTTCCAAAATGGGGTCACATGTGGGGTATTTATACTGCCCTGGCTTTTTAGGGGCCCTAAAGCTTGAGAAGAAGTCTGGGATCCAAATGTCTAAAAATGCCCTCCTAAAAGGAATTTGGGCACCTTTGCACATCTACGCTGCAAAAAAGTGTGACACATCTGGTATCGCCGTACTCAGGAGAAGTTGGGGAATGTGTTTTGGGGTGTCATTTTACATATACCCATGCTGGGTGAGAGAAATATCTTGGTCAAATGCCAACTTTGTATAAAAAAATTGGAAAAGTTGTCTTTTGCCAAGATATTTATCTCACCCAGCATGGGTAGATGTAAAATGACACCCCAAAACACATACCCCAACTTCTCCTGAGTACGGCGACACCAGAGGTGTGACACTTTTTTGCTGCCAAGGTGGGCAATGGGGCACATATTCCAAAGTGCACCTTTCGGATTTTGCAGGCCATTTTTTACAGATTTTGATTGCAAAGTACTTCTCACACATATGGGCCCCTAAATTGCCAGGGCAGTATAACTACGCCACAAGTGACCCCATTTTGGAAAGAAGACACCCCAAGGTATTCCGTGAGGGGCATGGCGAGTTCCTAGAATTTGTCGCAAGTTAGTGGAATATGAGACTTTGTAAGAAAAAATAAATAAAAAAATCATCATCATTTTCCGCTAACTTGTGACAAAAAATGAAAAGTTCTATGAACTCACTATGCCCATCAGCGAATACCTTAGGGTGTCTACTTTCCGAAATGGGGTCATTTGTGGGGTTTTTCTACTGTTTGGGCATTGTAGAACCTCAGGAATCATGACAGGTGCTCAGAAAGTCAGAGCTGTTTGAAAAAGCGGAAATTCACATTTTTGTACCATAGTGTGTAAACACTATAACTTTTACCCAAACCATTTTTTTTTTTTGCCCAAACATTTTTTTTTTATCAAAGACATGTAGAACAATAAATTTGGCGAAAAATTTATATATGGATGTCGTGTTTTTTTGCAAAATTTTACAGCTGAAAGTGAAAAATGTAATTTTTTTGCAAAAAAATCGTTACATTTTGATTAATAACAAAAAAAGTAAAAATGTCAGCAGCAATAAAATACCACCAAATGAAAGCTCTATTAGTGAGAAGAAAAGGAGGTAAAAATTATTTGGGTGGTAAGTTGCATGACCGAGCGATAGACGGTGAAAGGAGTGTAGTGCCGAAGTGTAAAAAGTGCTCTGGTCATGAAGGGGGTTTCAGCTAGCGGGGCTGAAGTGGTTAAGGAGCATTATCACGGTTGGGGCAGTGTTACTAATAAGGGTATTCTAGAAGGGAATTACTATTGGTGGGACTATGAGGAGCACTATTACTATGGGGGACAGTAATGTTTCTTTAGGATAGTATTTGGGGGGGGGGGGAGGTTTTGGCACAGCAAGCAGCAGGATAACACTGTGGGGACTCCAGTTGGGGGATAATGATAGAATGTGAGGAAGCTAAGATGTCTGTGTGTCACACTCTGCGGCTGAGAGAAGTTGTCCAGACCAAGTGGAGAAGATAATGACAGAGAGGAGACGTCACCTGGAGGCCCTGGATGTGACAGGTAAGTGCTGCTGTAGTGCGGGGAAGGGGGGGGGGGGGCGGGGGGACATATTTATTGGGGCTTGTGCCCCGGATCTTTTGAGACCCTAGCAACACCCCTGGTCAAGATATTCTATATAGGCTATTCTGGTTTCCAACGATATTGTTAATAGTAAACCCTTAGTGACCACCAATATGCCTTTTTATAGTTTTACAATGGTCTCAATGGGGCCTTAGGCTGGGCTTTTATGGCATCCCAGTCTAAGAAGTGCATTGGTCTCCTGTGCAGGAAAAAGCAGGGGCGCAGATCTGCCATGAGAGCCACCTCCAGCTATAATGGCCCGGACAGGCAGAAGCGCTGATCAGGGCTGTTTAACCCCTTAGACAACATAGTGACAGTTGCATCTAGTGCATCTATTGTTGAGCGAATCGAGCTTTGGATCGTAGATAAGTCTTCGTACAGTAATAAAACGTGTTTGAACGAATTATTGCTGATAGTTGATCTATGATCCGAAGTTTGATTCGCTCAAGCCTACCTGCCATGTATTCTAGCAGGAGCACCTCTCTGGCGCAGCCTGGTGGTGACTGTCAGTATAACACTTAGAAAATTATAGAAGCAATCAAATGATTGCCTATTAACCGCCTCCCGACCGCCTAACGCAGGGATGCGTCCTGCGGGTGGCCGGGTTATTCCTCCTTAACGCGACGGCATGTCATCTCGCGAGACGCGAGATTTCCTGTATTCCTGTTTTTTTAACCCTAAAAAAGTATATTAGACGCTGTTTTGTTAACAGCGTCTAATATACATGCTACCTGGTTCTCTGGTGGTCCCTTTTGCTTGGATCGACCACCAGAGGACACAGGCAGCTCTGTAAGTAGCACCAATCACCACACTACACTACACCCCCCCTGTCACTTATTAACCCCTGATCACCCCATATAGACTTCCCTGATCACCCCCCCGTCATTGATCACTCCCCTGTAAGGCTCCATTCAGACGTCCGTATGTGTTTTGCAGATCCGCAAAACACGGACCCCGGCAATGTGCTTTCCGCATTTTGCGGATCCGCACATTGCCAGAACTATATAGAAAATGCCTTTTCTTGTCCGCAATTGCAGACAAGAATAGGACTTGTTCTATAGGGTCTACAAAAAATGCAATGTTAGCCCAATCAGGCCTGATGTTGTGCGCACACTTGCGTTTAGTCCGCCCCACCGCAGTGACAGAATTTTTATTTTCTGAACACTGCAAAAACCCCGTAAAATCAATGCAGCGCTATAAAGATCACTTTTGAGGGGCATGGTGAGTTCATAGTAGATATTTTTTTTGGCACAAGTTAGCGGAAATTGATTTTTGTTTTTTTGTTTTTTCTTACAAAGTCTGATATTCCACTGACTTGTAACAAAAAATAAAATCTTACATGAACTCGCCATACCCCTCACGGAATCCAAATGCGTAAAAATGCCCTGTGAAATCCTAAAGGTACTCATTGGAATTTGGCCCCTTTGCGCATCTTGGCTGCAAAAAAGTGTCACTCATGTGGTATCGCCATACTCAGGAGAAGTAGGGCAATGTGTTTTGGGGTGTATTTTTACATATACCCATGCTGGTTGAGAGAAATATCTCAATAAATTGACAACTTTGTATAAAAAAATGTAAAAAAGTTGTCATTTACAGTGATATTTCTCACACACAGTATGGGTATATGTAAAAATACACCCCAAAACACATTGCCCTACTTCTTCTGAGTACGGCGATACCACATGTGTGACACTTTTTTGCAGCCTAGGTGCGCAAAGTGGCCCAAATTCCAATGAGTACTTTTAGGATTTCACAGGGCATTTTTACGCATTTGGATTCCAAACTACTTCTCACGCTTTAGGTCCCCTAAAATGCAAGGGCAGTATAAATACCCCACATGTGACCCCATTTTGGAAAGAAGACACCCCAAGGTATTTCGTGAGGGGTATGGCGAGTTCATGTAAAATTTTATTTTTTGTCACAAGTTAGTGGAATATGAGACTTTGTAAGGAAAAAAAAAATAAAGTGAGAAGAAAAGGAGATAAAATTCATTTGGGTGGTAAGTTGTATGACCGAGCAATAAACCGTGAAAGTAGTGTAGTGTAGAATTGTAAAAAGTGGTCTGGTCATTAAGGGGGTTTAAGCTAGGGGGGGCTGAGGTGGTTAAAGTCCCATTCTTGGACTTTTAACCCCTTAAGGACACAGCCCTATTTCACCTTATAGACCAGGCCATTTTTTGCAAATCTGACCAGTGTCCAAGTGCTGATAACGTTAAAACGCTTTTACTTACCCAGGCCGTTCTGAGATAGTTTTTTTCCATCACATATTGTACTTCATGACTGCTAAAATTGGGTCATAAAAGTTAATTTTTTTGCATAAAAAACCCAAATTTACCCAAAAACTGGAAAAATTAGCTAATTCTAAGTTTCAGTTTCTCTACTTCTGTAATACATAGTAATACCCCCAAAAATGGTGATGACTTTACATTCCCCATATGTCTACTTCATGTTTGTATCATTTTGGGAATGATATTTTATTTTTTGGGGATGTTACATAGCTTAGAAGTTTAGAAGCCAATTTTGAAATTTTTCAGAAATTTTCCAAATCCCACTTTTTATGGACCAGTTCAGGTCTGAAGTCACTTTGTGAGGCTTACATAATAGAAACCACCCCATTCTAGAAACTACACCCCTCAAGGTATTCAAAACTGATTTTACAAACTTTGTTAACCCTTTAGGTTTTCCACAAGACTTCATGGCAAATGGACATAAAATGTAAGAATTTCAATTTTTTTTTTTACATTTTCCAATATAATCAATTTTTTCCATGAACAAAGCAAGGGTTAACTGCCAAACAAAACTCAATATGGGTTGCCCTGATTCTGTAGTTTGTAGAAACACCCCATATTTGGTCGTAAACTACTGTTTGGCCAAACGGTAGGACATAGAAGGAGGGGAACGCCATATGGGTTTTGCAAGGCAGATTTTGCAGGACTGGTTTTGTTTATACCATGTCCCATTTCAAGCCCCCCGTTGCACCCCTAGAATAGAAATTTCAAAAAGTGACTCCATCTAAGAAAGTACACCCCTCAAGGTATTCAAAACTGGGTTTACAAACTTTGTTAACCCCTTAGGTGTACCACAAGAGTTAATGGCAGATGGAGAAACAATTTAGAAATTTAAATTTTTTGGAAAATTTTCCATTTTAACCCTTACTTTATTATTGGAAAAAATGGGTTAACAGCCTGCCCTGATTCTGTAGTTTGCACAAACACCCGATGCGTCCGGGAGGTGGTTGATTTGTTCCTCCTGGACGCATCGGCGCGTCATCTCGCGAGACGCGAGATTACGTCACAGCCGGCCCGCGCATGCGCATCGCGGGCCGGCTTTTCGCAGCACAGTATTTCGTCAGCAGCCTGCCGGCCACGATCATTGGCTGGCAGGTTGCTGATTTTTAAAAAATCCAATCAGCAGCCATTTAACCCCACATATTAGTAAATATGATGGGGTTATTTGGCTGCTGTGCTCCTCTGCTCCTTCTTTTGGTCGGTTGGTTCCAGCAGAGGAGCACACATCACTGTGAGTACCCACTACACCACATACTAGCCCCAGATCACCCCAATTAACCCTTTGATCGCCCCTGTCAATCACTAGTGAAAGGAAAAAAGTGATCAGTGCAAACTGTCACATTTTTTTTTCACTGGTATTGACCGTTAGGTTTCAGTATAGTTTAGGCCCCTTGGTTAGGTAGTTTAGGGATCGGTTAGCGCCCAGCCCACCGCACCGCAGTCCGTTATTCGCTGATTAGCGTATCGCTAATCAGCATTTGTACTTTTATAGTATCTGGAAGTGATCAAAACTGATCACGGTCAGATCTATAATAGTACTAGTGTCACTTTAGTTCTCCCTCCACCCAAAACGCTGTGTTTGCCCGATCAGGCCTGATCGGTCGCCCACACGTGCGTTCGCCCACACCCGCCCCACCGCAGTGCCAAAAAAATTTTTTTTTTGATCGCTGCACATTCACTTTACACGCACTGCGACGATAAAAAAATCAGTTTTGATATTTTTTATCAACCGCAGCGGCCTCCGGTACTTCGCTAGCCTCCCATTTGTAAGACAGGCTTGCTTTTTTTTTCTTGGGTAGTCTCAGGGAATACCCCTAAATTTAGTTGCCCACATGTCTAACAGGGGGTATTCCTCTGAAGAGGCCTACAGGCTTCTGACCCAGTCGGATGAGGAGTGGGAACCCTCATCTGATGAATCCAGCGGGTCAGAATACGAACCTGTAGAAAGCAGTGGCTCTCTGACCCAAAGTTCGGACGAGGAGGCTGAGGTCCCTGATAGCAGCAGGCGTACCCGGCCCCGTGTCGCTAGACCGCAGGTTGCGCAGGATCCGCTTCAAGAGCAGCAGAGTGGGGCTGGTGCTGTCGGATTACGTGGTGAGGCATACACCAGCAGCCCAGCCCTTCCTGGACCTAGTACCAGCACTGCTGTAGAACATGGTGAAGTAGCGAGCACCAGAAGGGCAGTTGAAGCTGGTACGGTGGCACGTGCAGTAGTGACCCCGTCGCAGCCACCGCAAAGACGTGCCCGTAGAGCCCCTAGAATCCCAGAGGTGCTGGCAAACCCTGATTGGCAGTCCCCAACTTCAGCCGCACCTGTAGTTCCCCCTTTCACCGCCCAGTCTGGAGTTCGGGTTGAGACAGCTCAGATCGGTTCGGCCCTGGGATTTTTTGAGCTGTTCTTGACTGCGGAGCTCTTAGACTTAGTTGTGGCAGAGACAAACCGGTATGCCACACAATTTATAACCGCTAACCCGGGAAGCTTTTATGCCCAGCCTTTCCGGTGGAAACCAGTCCAAGTTTCCGAAATTAAAACTTTTCTGGGCCTCCTCCTCAACATGGGCCTGACAAAAAAGCATGAATTGCGGTCATATTGGTCCACGAACCCGATTCATCACATGCCCATGTTCTCTGCTGCTATGTCCAGGACACGATTTGAGACCATCCTGCGTTTCCTGCACTTTAGTGATAACAGCACCTCCCGTCCCAGAGGCCACCCTGCTTTTGACCGGCTCCACAAAATTCGGCCCCTCATAGACCACTTCAACCTGAAATTTGCAGATATGTATACCCCAGAGCAAAACATCTGCGTAGACGAGCCCCTTATACATTTTGCCGGGCGCCTTGGCTTCAAACAATACATCCCAAGCAAGCGCGCCCGGTATGGGGTCAAATTGTATAAGCTCTGTGAAAGGGCCACAGGCTATACACACAAATTTCGTGTCTATGAGGGAAAAGATCAGACCCTGGAGCCGGTCGGTTGCCCTGACTACCTGGGGAGCAGTGGGAAGATAGTCTGGGACTTGGTGTCACCCTTATTCGGCAAGGGGTACCATCTTTATGTGGACAATTTTTACACAAGTGTGGCCCTCTTTAGGCATTTGTTTCTAGAACGGATTGGCGCCTGTGGTACCGCGCGAACTAGTCGCGCGGGCTTCCCCCAACGGCTCGTTAGCACCCGTCTTGCAAGGGGGCAGAGGGCCGCACTGTGTAACGAAGAACTGCTCGCGGTGAAATGGAGAGACAAGCGTGACGTTTACATGCTCTCCTCCATTCACGCAGACACGACAATACAAATTGAGCGAGCAACCCGTGTCATTGAAAAGCCCCTCTCAGTCCACGACTATAACCTTCACATGGGAGGGGTGGACTTCAATGACCAGATGTTGTCTCCGTATTTAGTTTCCCGCAGAACCAGACGCTGGTATAAGAAGGTGTCTGTATATTTAATTCAATTGGCTCTGTACAATAGTTTTGTTCTCTACAGTAAGGCTGGGAGAACTGGATCCTTCCTCAAATTTCAGGAAGAGATCATCGAGAACCTCCTGTATCCAGGAGGTTCCGTGGCCCCATCCACCAGTGTAGTTAGCCGTCTACACGAGGCACATTTCCCCAATGTCGTTGCTGGTACCTCAACCCACCAGTCACCCCGAAAAAGATGTCGTTTCTGTAGCAGGAGTGGAATAAGGCGTGACACCCGCTATTTCTGTCCTGACTGTCCTGACCACCCTGCCCTATGCTTAGGGGAGTGTTTCCGAAAGTACCACACACAGGTACACCTAGCATAGGGATCATCTCACCAGGATAGGCACACAGGGCTATTAGGGCCCATTCACTCACAGCTGCTGCAAACGTCTCCTTTCACATGGGACAAAGTGCATAACGCACTACGCCACATCTTTGGGCGATTTGCACTTTGCACATTGACCCATGGGGAAGGAGAGGTTTGTTCTATAAAGGTAAAAAAACAAAAACAAAAAAAAAACACCAGTAAGCAAACACGTTAATGTTTAGTTCAAAAAGTTAAAGTTACATGTTCTGTTCCAAAGTTAATAAAATTATTGCGTTGTGGCCTGGTTTTTTCTTTTTTTTTGTCTTTTTACCTTCCAGGTGGACCAACCGATCGACCAGCTGCAGCACCGATGTGCATTCTGACAGAAGCATTGCGCTGCTGTCAGATTACACGCAAGTCGGTGTATGCGGCGCTGCAAGACGGGATTTTCTCCTCTGCAGTGACAGATACGTTTGCCAAGGCATACGAGCTGAGGAGGAGGCGGCGTTCCTATGCTTTGGCAAACACTTTGTATATATATAAAAAAAAAAAAAAAAATCCCGGCAATGATTTATTCATCCACATCGATTGATGTGAATGGAGAAATCTGGTTTGCCAGGGCATACGAGCTAAGTAGGTATGGATGTAGGGCGAGCTCCTATGTCCTGGCAGACGCCTTTCCCCTCCATTTTTTTTTTTTGGCAGAGATTTTTTCATCCACATTGATCGATGCGAATGAAGAAATCTGTGCCGTTCATTTTTTTCTTTCAGCCCAGAGGCTGAACGGAAAAAAAAAATCTCATTACCTGTATGCTCAATATAAGGAGAATAGCAGAAACTCCTAATGCTGGCCATACATGTAATGATTGCGGAGACCACTTAAATGCCAGGGCAGTACAAACACCCCACAACTGACCCCATTTTGGAAAGAAGACACCCCAAGGTATTTGCTGAGGGGCATATTGAGTCCATGAAAGATTTACATTTTTGTCCTAAGTTAGCGGAAAGTGAGACTTTGTGAGAAAAAACAAAAAAAAATCAATTTCCGCTAACTTTTGCAAAAAAAATAAAAAATTCTAGAAACTCGCAGTGCCCCTCACGGAATACCTTGGGGTGTCTTCTTTCCAAAATGGGGTCACTTGTGGCGTAGTTATACTGCCCTGGCAATTTAGGGGCCCATATGTGTGAGAAGTACCTTGCAATCAAAATGTGTAAAAAATGGCCTGCGAAACCCGAAAGGTGCACTTTGGAATATGTGCCCCTTTGCCCACCTTGGCAGCAAAAAAGTGTGACACATCTGGTATCGCCGTACTCAGGAGAAGTTGGGGAATGTGTTTTGGGGTGTCATTTTACATATACCTATGCTGGGTGAGAAAAATATCTTGGTCAAATGCCAACTTTGTATACAAAAATGGGAAAAGTTGTCTTTTGCCAAGATATTTCTCTCACCCAGCATGGGTATATGTAAAATGACACCCCAAAACACATTCCCCAACTTCTCCTGAGTACGGCGATACCAGATGTGTGACACTTTTTTGATGCCAAAGTGGGCAAAGGGGCGCATATTCCAAAGTGCACCTTTCGGATTTCACCGGTCATTTTTTACAGATTTTGATTGCAAAGTACTTCTCACACATATGGGCCCCTAAATTGCCAGGGCAGTATAACTACGCCCCAAGTGACCCCATTTTGGAAAGAAGACACCCCAAGGTATTCTGTGAGGGGCATGGCGAGTTCCTAGAATTTTTTATTTTTTGTTGCAAGTTAGTGGAATATGAGACTTTGTAAGGAAAAAAGAGAAAAATAAAAAAATCATCATTTTTCGCTAACTTGTGACAAAAAAAATAAAATTCTAGGAACTCGCAGTGCCCCTCACGGAATACCTTGGGGTGTCTTCTTTCCAAAATGGGGTCACTTGTGGCGTAGTTATACTGCCCTGGCAATTTAGGGGCCCAAATGTGTGAGAAGTACCTTGCAATCAAAATGTGTAAAAAATGACCGGCGAAACCCGAAAAGGTGCACTTTGGAATATGTGCCCCTTTGCCCACCTTGGCTGCAATAAAGTGTCACACATGTGGTATCGCCGTACTCAGGAGAAGTTGGGGAATGTGTTTTGGGGTGTCATTTTACATATACCCATGGTGGGTGAGAGAAATATCTTGGCAAAAGACAACTTTTCCCATTTTTTTATACAAAGTTGGCATTTGACCAAGATATTTTTCTCACCCAGCATAGGTATATGTAAAATGACACCCCAAAACACATTCCCCAACTTCTCCTGAGTACGGCGATACCAGATGTGTGTCACTTTTTTGCCGCCTAGGTGGGCAAAGGGGCACATATTCCAAAGTGCACCTTTCGGATTTCACCGGTCATTTTTTACACATTTTGATTGCAAAGTTCTTCTCACACATTTGGACCCCTAAATTGCCAGGGCAGTATAACTACCCCACAAGTGACCCCATTTTGGAAAGAAGACACCCCAAGGTATTCTGTGAGGGGCATGGTGAGTTCCTAGAATTTTTTATTTTTTGTCGCAAGTTAGGCCCCATGCACACTGCCGTGTTTCACAGCCATGTGCGGGCCGTGGAACCGCGGCCTGGATCCCTCCTGAGAGCAGGAGCGCACGGCGTCACTGGTTGCTATGACGCCGTGCGCTCCCTGCTGCCGACACAGTACAGTAATACACTGGTATAGATCATACCAGTGTATTACTGTATTGCGGCGGCAGCAGGGAGCGCACGGCGTCATAGCAACTAGTGACGCCGTGCGCTCCTGCTCTCAGGAGGGATCCAGGCCGCGGTTCCACGACCCGCACATGGCTGTGAAACACGGCAGTGTGCATGGGGCCTTAGTGGAATATGAGACTTTGTAAGAAAAAAAAAAAGAAAAAAAAATCATCATCATTTTCCGCTAACTTGTGACAAAAAATAAAAAGTTCTATGAACTCACTATGCCCATCAGCGAATACCTTAGGGTGTCTACTTTCCGAAATGGGGTCATTTGTGGGGTTTTTCTACTTTGGGCATTGTAGAACCTCAGGAATCATGACAGGTGCTCAGAAAATCAGAGCTGTTTCAAAAAAGCGGAAATTCACATTTTTGTACCATAGTTTGTAAACGCTATAACTTTTATCCAAACCATTTTTTTTTTTGCCCAAACATTTTTTTTTTAATCAAAGACATGTAGAACAATAAATTTGGCGAAAAATGTATATATGGATGTCGTTTTTTTTGCAAAATTTTACAGCTGAAAGTGAAAAATGTCATTTTTTTGCAAAAAAATTGTTACATTTTGATTAATAACAAAAAAGTAAAAATGTCAGCAGCAATAAAATACCACCAAATGAAAGCTCCATTAGTGAGAAGAAAAGGAGGTAAAATTCATTTGGGTGGTAAGTTGCATGACCGAGCGATAAACGATGAAAGTAGTGTAGTGCCGAAGTGTAAAAAGTGGCCTGGTCATGAAGGGGGTTTCAGCTAGCGGGGCTGAAGTGGTTAAGGGGTCAGCATTGTATTGGAGGGGGGTTAGCAGTGTATTAGGGGAAGGGGGTTAGCAGTGTATTAGGCAAAGGAGGGATCATCAGTGTATTAGGGGAAGGGGGATCATCAGTGTATTAGATAGTGGAGAGGGGGGCAGTAGTATATTAGGCGCAGTGACTTATGGGGCTGACAGATTTTTTTTCCAGGGCTGCTTTGTATCCCCAGTCCGGCCCTGGAGGTCAAGACACACACCCGACTCGCCCCGCTTGTCCATCATTGGCTGCAGGTGATCACGCAACATCGCTTGGCCTATCCCTTCATACTAACTATGTCGAGCAAAAAAAGAAAGTGGTCGGACGAATATGTACAATATGGATTCACATGTGTAACGGAACGTGATGGGAGTCAGCGTCCTAACTGTATGATTTGCAATGCCAAGTTGAGCAATTCTAGTCTAGCACCGGCAAAACTAAGAGAACACTTCCTTAAGCTGCATGGAGATGGAAAATACAAGAACACAACGCTGGCTGAATTCAAGGTGAGGAGAGCCAGATTCGATGAAAAGGCTAGTCTGCCTGTTCTCGGCTTTGTACCCATCAACAAACCGATCCTCATAGCATCGTACGAAGTTGCTTACCTGATCGCAAAGCAGGGCAAACCCCACACCATTGGTGAAACCAGCTGTGTTGAAGATGGCGAATATCATGCTGGGAAAAGCGGCTGAAGTTAAGTTATCCCAAATTCCTCTTTCAAATGACACCATCAGCGACAGAATAGAGGACATGAGCAAAGACATCTTGGCTCAAATAGTTGCAGATCTGATTTCAAGCCCGGCAAAATTCAGCCTTCAACTCGATGAGACCACAGACGTCTCCAATCTAAGCCAGCTTGCAGTATTCGTGCGCTATGTGAAAGACGACGTGATAAAGGAAGAGTTTTTATTTTGTAAGCCTCTTACAACAACAACTAAGGCAGCCGATGTGAAGAAACTTGTGTATGACTTCTTCAAAGACAACAATCTTTCGTGGGATATGGTTTCTGCAGTTTGTTCGGATGGAGCTCCAGCCATGCTGGGAAGAAAGTCTGGTTTTGGTGCGCTAGTGAAAGCCGATGCACCACACATCATTGTTACGCATTGTATTCTGCATAGGCATGCATTGGCAACAAAAACCTTGCCTCCAAAACTGGCAGAAGTATTAAAAATTGTAGTGGAATGTGTGAACTATGTGCAAAATAGTGCTCTGAGGCACCGCATCTTCAGGGAGCTGTGTAAAGAAATGGGATCTGAATTTGAGTTACTTCTGTACCATTCCAACGTTCGGTGGTTATCCCGGGGACAGGTGTTGAATCGTGTTTTTGCCGTGCGTGTGGAATTAGCCCTGTTTTTGCAAGAGCACCAACATTGTCATGCAGATTGCTTCAAAGATTCTGAGTTCATTCTCATTTTAGCGTACATGACTGATATCTTTGCAGCTCTAAATCATCTCAATCAACAGATGCAGGGCGGTGGAGTCAACATCATCGAAGCGGAAGAAAACCTGAAGGCTTTTCAAAAAAAGCTACCGTTATGGAAACGACGAATAGAGAACGATAACTTCGCAAACTTTCCCCTGCTAGACGACTGTGTAAGTAAGATCGAAGATGTATCTGGAATCAGAGACATTTCTGTACCCACGGAACTGAAGCAAGCAATTGCCACGCACTTAGTTGAGCTTGCAACGTCTCTTGATGGATACTTCCCTACAAGAGAGTCATATCCAGCATGGGTGAGACAGCCGTTCACATTTAGTGTTGAGACAACAGATGTCAATGATGAATACCTTGATGAAATCATTGAACTTCAGCAGAGCCAGGTTCAACAGCAACTCTTCAGAACAACAACGCTCTCAACGTTTTGGTGTCAACAAATGGTAACGTACCCTGTTATTGCTAAGAAAGCTCTGGACTTTTTCATACCGTTTGTTACAACATATCTTTGCGAGCAATCCTTTTCAAGGATGCTGGACATAAAAACGAAGAAAAGGAACAGACTTTGTTGCGAAAATGACATGAGAGTGGCACTTGCCAAGGTAAAGCCGCGCATTTCTGACCTGGTCTCTGAAAGACAACAGCAGAAGTCACACTGATTTGCAGTAAATATTCATTATTATGTTTTTATTTTTGTGTGAAAATCATGTTTTAATGGTTTTGTTCTTTGTTCTTTATGGTTTTGTTCTTTAATGGTTTTATTCACGTTGTGCACCTATGTATAAATATATACCTATGTTTTGAATTTGAAAAAATCATATTTAATTTTTCCAATTAAGAAGGGTTCGGTGAATGCGCATATGAAACTGGTGGGGTTCAGTACCTCCAACAAGGTTAAGAACTACTGCACTAGACCCATGTGCAGCACAAGGCCCCAAAATGTCCTCATCTCGGCTGCACTGACCGGCGTCCAGCCACCGGGTCTAGCCAAAAAGGAGCCTGGGTGCTGAGCAACGAACTGTTGGGCGTACAGGTTCGTCTGCTCCACCATCAGATTCACAAATGGGTCACTGAAAAAAAAAACTAACAAAGTCCCTTTCAGTAAACTCCACTGTGAGAATCTGGAATCTCGGGCTCAAAATCCACTTGGGGACACCAGCTAAGTTCACCGGTAGGGGGCTCCAGTGGGCTTATTTGGTGGGCCGGGAAACCAGTACGAGCCCCAGGGCTGCTCGTACTAGGGTGGGCCACAAGGTCCCTAGCATGTGGGGCCCCTGGCTCCGCCTGGCGGCGTCTCCGCCGCCTTTGGGGCTCATCGTTATCAGATGATGATGAGGAGGATGCGGATGACAAGTGGCTGGTGGGGGGGCTAAGTGGCAGGGGGGTCTAGGGTCTCAAAGCTAAAAAACAATAAATTTAGATACAGTTTTGTTTTTTTTGTTCCTAACTAACTTTTCCCTTCTATCTCTGCCTAACGGTGCCTCTCCCTCACTGACCCTAACCTACTTGGAGGGTGATGGGTGCAGGAGGGTGATGGGTGCCAATCAGGGGGATCTCAGGAGCCTGGTGAGGACGGTGCTGCAGGGTGCAGGTGCTGAACAGGAAGAGGAGGGGAGAGAGGAGCACTGGAAGTTTGAATCTCGCGCCTCTCTCCCTGCACTAATCAGCACCCTGGACAGCGGCATTCAGCACCGTGGCCAGCACCACCTCTCGGTCTCAAAGCCCCCGCTTACACGTCATGCCAGTCCATTCTGCATGCTTCAGACTGGTGCCCAAACCCTAGCCTTCCATCGTCTGTGCCCAGGTCTGCGGCAGGCTCCTCGGGGGCCCAGCCTAGACACAACTCGGTGACCGACAAGCTGGGTCGACCCATAGTCTTCCTAGAAAACAGTCAGGTATGGAACAACTACAGTTTTGCTACCTGCAACTACAACCAGTGCAGAACACTCCACGTCTGCTCCACTTGTTTCAGGGCCCACCCACTGTCAGTTTGCCCAAATAGATCTGCCAGGAATAAGTGACTAGGCGTGGTCAACGTAGACCTACTAGCCGCACTTCTCCGTGACCATCCCAATCCCAACCAGGTTCGCTTCCTCATCGACGGTTTCAAGGAAGGATTCCACACTGGTCTCGTGGCCCTTCCTCAATCATCTTGGGAAGGCCCCAGCCTCAGGTCCGCCATTGTCACGGCCATGGTTATGACCGTGACTCTTCAACCGCATGAGATTGTCAGTGATTTGGTTTTGTTGTCAATCACAGGCGAGGGCAGTGGTATTTGCCTCACCTGTGGTTGCCGCTGACAACGCTATGTATGTGGCAGCTTTCCTGCTGTGCATGCGGTTGCACCTAGCAACCCCTATGTTAGGTGTGTGTGTATTGTGTTCACTGTGTTGTTTGTCTGTGTGCACTCTGTGTAGTGTGTTGTGTGCACTGACACTTTTCCTGCACTGTGGTTGCCCGTGGCAACGTTTGGCTGTCTGTACATGTGGTGGCAGTGTCCCGGCCCCCGGGCTATCTCCCAGGACACGGTTGCCACCCATGTCGTTGCCAGCGGCAACAACCACAGTGTGTTGGTACTGTTGGACACTTTTCCTTTAAGTGGTGTTTCCCTTCTCTGGTGCTGGAAGGGTTAACTCCCTTCCCAGTGTGTGTGTGTGAGGCACTGGGTGTGTCTGACCCTTGGGTGTGGCCTCTTAGGCCTTTAAAGCCTCTCACTTTACCATGGCTCAGTAGGTTGCTTCAGTCATGCCTTGCTGTAGCAGCCTCCTGTGATTTCCTCCTTCTTGTAAGGGCCACCCTTCCGGTCATAGGTTTAAGTTTGTGTGATGTTCAGTTTATGTTTTCCTTTATTATTCTGTGCAGCTATGGATCTGGGTTCCTGTGTGTGTGCAGCTATGGATCTGGGTTCCTGTGTGTGGATGTGTGTGTGCTGAGTTCTTTTTGTATTGTTTGTGGACTCCAGCTTGCCTACACACGGACCCAGTCAGGAAGGCTGTGGCAGGTGGCTGGAACTAGTGCAGCACCTTTCATATCCATAGGCCTGTTGATGTTCCCTTCTTCATGCTGCTTGGCCAGTGAGACTCCTGCTCCTCCGTGTCTTGGTGGAGTGGGTTATCTTACTCTGTTCTCTAGTTCAGGGCCGACTTGAGGGCTTGTAGGGACTATAAGGTTCCAGCGTATGAGCCCTCCTACCATCAAGGTCGGCTCATACTGACAGGAGACAGGGTCAGCGTTAGGGACGCAATAGCAGGTGACCTGCTCCCTAATTCTGTGGTCCTGGCCAAGTAGCGACCGGACATCCTCCGACATCGCACGGCTGAGGATTTCCCCCATCCTCAGCCGTGACAGCCATTTCTGATGCCGCTTCAGTGGGTCCTCTGGTCCAGGCGGAACTGGAGAAGGGTTTTCTCATCGGCCTTTCCTCCAGCGTCCCGTTTGACTACTGGAGGATAAACCCTATCGGCATCGTTACCAAAAATTTTTCCAATAAAAAAAGATTAATTTACGACCTCTCAGCTCCTCATGGTTCCCACATTCCCAGCCTCAACTCCCTGGTTCCGTCTGAGGAATTCTCGATTAAGTACTCTTCTCTCAGCGAAGCCATCGCTCTCATCCTTCTGGCAGGCCAGGGGGCTTTACTGTCCAAGGCTGACCTGGCGGACGCTTTCAAGCTGCTGCCCATCAATCCACAACTCTGATAATTCTACGGCATTAAATGGGACAACTTGTACTACTTCGCCAATCGCCTCACCTTCGGCTCCAAATAGTCCGTGGTTGTTAGACCAGTTCGCCCAGGCCCTCCACTGGGTCCTGGTCAACCATTGCGGGTGCCCCATGGTTATCTACTACCTGGATGACTTTCTCTTAATAGAGCAACCAGACGTTCTGCCCTGCAAACTTGATGGCCTACTCCAGGTTTTTCGACAATCTCAACATCCCTGTCGCCCCTACCAAGATCGAAGGACCCTCAACCACCATCACTTTCCTCTGCATTTTCTTAGATACCCGCAAGATGGAAGCGAGGTTGCCTGAGGACAAGCTGTCAAAGATCACGGAGGTCATTCCCAGATTTGTGGGTTGCAGAGTCGTCTCAAAGCAGGACTTACAATCCCTGCTAGGCATGCTGAACTTCGCCACCAGGATCATGCCCCAGGGCAAGGCTTTCTTGTCCAGACTCCTGGATCTGCTACCAACTGCCGCAGAGCAGGACTCCCCGATTATCCTGGACGCACACGCGATGGCGGATCTAGCCATGTGGAATTCCTTCCTGACCCGCTGGAATGGGATCTCCCTATTCGTCCCTCAATGGTGTCCCTCTTCTCCCATGATTTTTTCCGACGTCGCTGCCTCCAGGGGTTTCGCTGCCATCTACATCACCCAGTGGCTCGCGGGCCAGTGGCCCCCCAGGATTTCTTCGCTCAGCGAGTACCTCAGATCCTCCCCCCTCCTAGAGATCTGCCCAATCGTAGCGGCCGCAAAAGTTTGGGGCAGGCAGTGGGCAAACTCCCCGGTGACGTTCATTACGGACAATCAGTCGGTAGTGGATATCATTACCAAAGGTAGGTCCAAATCCCGCCACATCATGCCTTTCGTCCACAAATTAGTTTGGTTCTCCCAACAGTACAACTTTCAAATTTCATGCAGACATATCCAGGGTGTCCAGAACTCCGCAGCTGATGCACTGTCACGCTTTCATTTAAACTGTTTTTTCCACGTCATGCCAGAGGCGGATCCAGCAGGATTGTCCCCTCCGGAGTTCAACACACTACGCATGGACTAGCGCAAATCGTTTCATCCGCCAAATCCCTCATACAAAAATCACTATCACCTAACACAGCTAGAAACTATAAAACCGGTTGGAACAGCTTTCTAAAAAATTTCATCCAGGGCCCCCAGTCCCAGTCAAGTACTTCAGGTCCTTCAACAAATGGTGCCCAGTCCAGGTGTTCAACCAATTAATCAGCTCCTTAGGTCATTCCTCCCCGGACAGTCCGCTGCTACCCTTCAAATCCAAGCCCCTCACGACCGCGAAATTCATTTCACATATTCGCCTTTTAGTCACCGGCCTAGGTGTAGATCCCAAAACCATTTCAGGTCACTCGTTTCGGATCAGGGTGGCTTCCGCAGCCTCCAAGCATAACGTTCCCAGTCATATAATTCGGAAGATGGGACGTTGGGAGTCATCTTGCTTCACCAGGTACATTCCCAATCCACATCAGGAAATATCAGACGTTTCCCGCAAACTAGCCTTGTAATTCATGTACCCTTCAATAAATACAAAATCTACCTTTTGCCTTGCTTTTTGGCCCCTTATAGGCTACCCACGTTTCACGGCTATGGGCACAATCCAGGCCTACTTAGTATAAGATACGTTCAGGTTTCCTGGGTTCACTTCGATAGCTCCAGTATCCATAGCCACGACCATAATTGTCAAGGCTGTTGCAGCCTATGATTGTGGGAGGGGTGTAGGCTTTATAAGCCCCCCTCCCACGGTCATCAAACGCTGTAATCACACCACCGATCACAGTCTTTCTGGTTCATCAGGTCACCGGAGACCCGAACGGATCGGAAACGCAGCAAACCGCAGGTCTGAATTAACCTGCGGTTTTCTGCGATCGCCGATACGGGGGTCACATGACCCCCCCCCCCCCCCCGGTGTTGTGACAGGATGCCCGCTGAATGATTAACCCCCGGCGCCGCAATCGCGTTTTAAACCCATGATGTACCGGTACGCCATTTGTCCGTAAGGGGTTAAATAGTAAAAAAAAAAGTAAAAGTAATAAAAAAGTTTGATCAAATAAACAAAAAATCCAAGTAAAATAAAATATACATTGCACTGGAAAAAACGCTTTTCAATGTAAAAAATGCATAAGTAAAATTCCCTTCATACATTTGGTATTACCGTGTCAGTAATGACCCGCACTACACAATTATAATGTAGTGAATCCCATATGGTGAACAATAAAAAACAATAACAGAATTGCTGCTTTTTTTTTTATCAAAAAGTGATCAAAAGGTGTTTAGCAAAATGATATCAATGAAAAGTAGTATACCGACGGCACCCTGCAAACCGATGCCTGTGCACGACAGTCTGAAGTCTATTCGAGGCTTGCTTGTCTGCTGTGTATTCTGTCAGACTTTGCCTCTCTGGCACAGCCTGCTGCTGACTGTCAGTATAGCACTGACAGTGTAATTCTGTTGTACTGCTTAAACAGTACAAGAAAATTATAGAAGCAATCAAATGACCACCTATCTAAATCCCCTTGTAGGACTGTTAAATGATAAAAAAAAAGTTTTATTAAATAAAAATACAAAAATCTAAGTTAAAAAAATACACCTTTTATTTAAATTATTTTAAATGGAAATAAATACCAAAAATTAAATCCCCTCTACATAGGGGCGACCCAACAACCTGATTTCTAAGCTCTAGGACGAAAGTATGAACCTGGGTAATCAGAAGTATGATGCTGGCAGTATTGGATAATACAGATATGATGCTGGCGGCATGATGATGTATTGGGGGGCCTTATTTGAAAAATCACTTAAAAAATTATAAGCTTCTAACGTTCTAAAAAATGACATACAAAATGATGCCAACCTAAAGCAGTCATACAGTTGTGTTCAAAATAATAGCAGTCAGACACCACTAACCTGACCATTCACTGTTATTGTAAATTATATTTCTACATGGCAAATAATTTACTAGCAGGTGTAGTAGAGTAATATAAATCCAACAGACCCAACAGTCATGACATGCTGATTCTGTGTAATTGAATCACTAATTGAAAGGGGCATGTTCAAAATAATAGCAGTGTTGAGTTCAATTAGTGAGGTCATTCATTCTTTGACACACAGGTGGCAATTATTGCCCTTATTTAAGGAAGCAAGGCAGCAAATGTTGTACATGCTGGTTACAGTGCATTTCTCTCTGAAATTCTGAGGAAAATGGGTCGTTCCAGGCATTGTTCAGAAGAACAGCGTAACTTGATTAAAAAGTTGATTTGAGAGGGGAAAACATATAAAGAAGTGCAGAAAATGAGTATTACACTCACCGGTAATCCGGTTTCCTGGAAGTCTCCATGACACCACATGCTGAGATCGACTCCCTCCTGATTGGACAGGAAAAACACAGAGAGGTTAAAACCCCCACCCCCCCTTACATCACCAGTGTATTTTAACGAAGAACCCCAGGATGAAAGGATAATAGCTAATAGCAGAAAAAACAAAAAGGGTGGGATGTATGTGGTGTCATGGAGACTTCCAGGAAACCGGATTACCGGTGAGTGTAATACTCATTTCCCCAGTCGTCTCCATGACACCACATGCTGAGATAATATCAAAGATACCATTAAGGGGGGACGACTGCCGACAGGACCTTACGTCCGAATCTTAGGTCATCATTAGCGGCTAAGTCTAGCCTGTAGTGCTTAGTGAAGGTATGAACTCTTTTCCAGGTTGCTGCTCTGCAAATCTGTTGTAAGGAGGCTGAAGCTTTTTCCGCCCAGGAGGCGGCCATGCCTCTCATAGAATGTGCCTTTAGGGAAGCAGAGACCTCTTTCCCCTGAGCTTTGTATGCTTCGGAGATGGCCATCTTAATCCATCTGGAGATGGAACTTTTCGCCGCTTTCTTCCCCTTGTTAGGACCTGAAAATTGGACAAACAAATTTTTGTCTATTCTCCAATGACTGGTGGCTTCCAGGTACTTTAAGACCGCTCTCCGAACATCTAGTGTATGGTAAGTGATTTCCTGATCATTTTTCGGGTCGTCACAGAATGAGGGAAGAACGATGTCCTGAGACCTATGGAATGTCGAAACTACCTTGGGGAGGAAAGTCGGATCTAGTTTGAAAACTAATTTGTCCTCAAATACTGCAAGGAATGGTTCTTGGATGGACAAGGCCTGTAGCTCACAGACCCTTGTGGATGAGGTTATTGACACCAAGAAAATAGTTTTAATGGTAAGCCATTTGATGTGGGTAGAGTCCAGAGGTTCGAACGGGTCGGAGGTTAGACCCCCTAGTACTGTATTGAGGTTCCATGGTGCCACCATGTTTCTAATTGTAGGTCTGATCCTATCTGCTGCCTTAAGGAATCTGGATATCCAGGGATGTTCTGTTAGCTTGGTATTATAGAGTGCTCCTAGAGCCGATACCTGGACCCTAAGGGTATTGGGGGATAGACCTAAATCTAGCCCTTCCTGAAGAAAATCGAGGATTAGCGAGATGTTGGCTCTGAACTGGTTGAAGGCGGTTCCAGACCAATCAGCAAATTTCTTCCATATTTTTAGATACTTGTCATTGGTACTCTGTTTCCTGCTAAGGAGTAAGGTGTTCACTACTTTTTTTAGATAAACCAAACATTAATAAGTTGGATTCTTCAGAATCCAGGCTGTTAATTTTAGTATTTTTAGGTCTGGGTGAGTGATAGGCCCCTGACTTAGAAGGTCCGGCCTCCGAGGTAGAGGGAGAGGAGCTTCCATGCTGAGGGCTTTCAAGAGAGAGAACCAGCTTCTCTTGGGCCAGAAGGGGGTTATCAGGATTAGTGTACATTTTTCTTTTAGGAACTTCTGTAGTACTCTGGGGATAAGCGGAAATGGGGGGAACGCGTAGACTAAGTTTGTTGTCCAGCTCTGGTTGAAGGCGTCTACTGCCCGAGTATGATCCCTGGGGATGAGGGAAAAGAATTGGTTTAGTTGATGATTTCTCCTGGATGCAAACAGGTCTATCGTCGGCTTGCCCCATTTCTTTGTGATCAGGTGGAAGGTTTCTGGTGCTAACATCCATTCCCCTGGGTCTAGACCAGGGGTGTCAAACTCAAATTCATCGGGGGCCGCATCAGCAGTTTGGTCACCCTCAAAGGGCCGGTTGTATCTGTAGGACTATGTGTCCACTCTTTATTATCATAAATTATTGTCACTGCATTCAATTATTACTGTTTTTTGTAATAATGTAAGTAATAACTAGCTCTGAAAGCTTGACCTGCAAGCGCTGACTGGGGTCACATAGCATTATACTGATTTATGATGCTATGTAACCCTTACAGTTCTGGAATGTGTTGGATAACACTGACATAATGCTGTCAGTGTTATCCAACACATTCCAGAACTGTAAGGGTTACCGTATTTTTCGCCCTATAAGACGCACCGGCCCATAAGACGCACCTAGGTTTTTGAGGAGGAAAATAAGAAAAAAAATATTTTGAACCAAAAGGTGTGCTTTTGGTGGGTTTTGAACTAATTGTGGTCTGTGGGTGGCACTGTTATGGGGGATCTGTGGATGGCACTGTTATGGGGGATCTGTGGGTGACACTTATGGGGGATCTGTGGGTGACGCACTGTTATGGGGGATCTGTGGGTGACACTTATGGGGGATCTGTGGGTGACACTTATGGGGGGATCTGTGGGTGACACTTATGGGGGGATCTGTGGGTGACACTTATGGGGGGATCTGTGGGTGACACTTATGGGGGGATCTGTGGGTGACACTTATGGGGGGATCTGTGGGTGACACTTATGGGGGGATCTGTGGGTGACACTTATGGGGGGATCTGTGGGTGACACTTATGGGGGGATCTGTGGGTGACACTTATGGGGGGATCTGTGGGTGACACTTATGGGGGGATCTGTGGGTGACACTTATGGGGGGATCTGTGGGTGACACTTATGGGGGGATCTGTGGGTGGCTCTTATGGGGGATCTGTGGGTGGCTCTTATGGGGGATCTGTGGGTGGCTCTTATGGGGGATCTGTGTATGACACATATATAGCATCTTATGCTATGTGTCATCCACAGATCCCCTCCATAAGTGTCCCTGTAGTGAATGACCCTCAATACACAGGCTAGGGGCCGGCATCTGCTTTTATAATGACAGCGGGGCCCGTGCAGTGACTGTATTCTACTACACGGGCTCACTGTATAATCCTATGTCTAATAGTTAATTGTATGTAATCGCATAATCAGCGCTGTGTATTATGGTACTTACAACTACAAGCGCTCGCCGCTCGGTAGGCAGAGAGGAGGGAGGAGGCAGGCCGGGAGGACATGCGCTGGCAGCGTGAGTCATACGTCATGCGCCCACGCCGCCTGCTTCATTCATAAAGTGGGCGGCGCAGGCGCGTGACGTATGACTCACACTGCCAGCACCCATCCTCCCAGCCTCCCTCCTCCCTCCTCTCGGCGAGCGCTTGTAGTTGTAAGTACCGGTAATACACAGCGCTCCTTATGCGATTTATTATCACTTCCTGCAGGGGCCGCCTGCAGGAAGTGATAATAAAAGGTGAAGGCCGGCGGCGGCTACGCGGGCCACATGACGAGGTGTGGCGGGCCGGATTCGGCCCGCGGGCCTTGTGTTTGACACCCGTGGTCTAGACTGTGCCGGCTTAGGTAATCGGCCTGAATGTTTAAAACTCCCTTCAGATGAACCGCTGAAAGAGATTGTATATTGTCTTCTGCCCAGGAAAAGATTTTGTTTGCCAGGCTCTGTAGTAGGCGGTGCCTTGTGCCTCCCTGGTGTTGGATGAAGGCCACGGCTGTAGCGTTGTCCGAGTAGACTAGTACGTGACGACCTTCCGCCAACTGACTTGTGCGTTTCAGTGCTTCCCACACTACCCTCAGCTCCTTGAAATTCGAGGATTGTTGTCTCACATAATTCCCCCATGTTCCCTGGTAAGAGTTTCCCTGGACGACCGCTCCCCAACCGTGAAGGCTGGCATCTGTCGTAATGTAAAGCAGAATGTAGAAATACAAAAAGAGGATTATGGTACAATTTGAACTCCCTGGTCTAAAAGTGCACCAGGAGTCGCAAAATAGGTACCTAGAGTAGAGGCTATCAGAGGCGCCAGGGGGCAGAGAAGGGTTCTATACAGAACAATATAGGAGTTATGCTCATCTGAAGTTATGGAACAAGATAGGCAGCTCAAGTGTTTCAGTGGATCAAGGATTACCCTTGTCCACTTGTGAAGAGATATAGGTGGTGTAGAGAGGACAAATGAAGAAAAGCCCTTCACACCCGTGAAAAAAAGTTTGAAACACGTACCAGGCGCCAAATCACTCTGTCGTAATGACTAGGGGGAGATCTTGTGCCCAAAAGATCCCCTTCTCTAGGTTGGATTTGCTGAGCCACCAATTTAGTGATTTTTTGGTCTCCGCATCTAGAAATATTTTCCTCTCTAGAGTTAATTGTGATCTGTTACATTTGTCTAAAATGAACTTCTGGAGCGGCCTTAGATGGAACTGTGCCCAGGCTACTGCTGGGATGCAGGCTGAAAGACTCCCTAACGCCTTCATGGCCTGTCTTATTGAACAGAACTTCTCCTTCTTGAATTTCCTCAAGGCTGTTTGAAGTTTTACTATCTTTTGGGGTGGAAGAAAGGATCTTTGGGAAACTGTGTCTAAAGTTATGCCCAAATAAACCTTCCGTTTGGATGGGATTAAATCCGATTTCCCCCAATTGATGAGCCAACCTAGGTTCTGTAGATGATCCAGGACTAACCTGAGATGGGTTTCCAGGGTCTCTATGTTGTCTGCCGCTACCAGTAGGTCGTCCAGATAGGGGATGACACAAATTGCCTTTTCTCTCAGGGTTGTCAAGGCTTCCGCCATTATTTTGGTGAAAACCCTTGGGGCAGACGAGATCCCAAAGGGGAGACACTTGAACTGGAAATGCTGAATATTTCCCTCCAGTTCTATCGCGAACCTTAGGAATTTCCTTGACGACCTGTGAATTGGGACGTGATAATAGGCGTCGCTTAAATTATTGTCGCCATCACTGCATCCTTCTTTAAGAGCTTCACTGTTGACTTCAGGGTCTCCATTTTGAATTTTTGATATCTCACGTATTTGTTTAGGTGTTTCAAATTTATAATCACTCTGGATTTCCCGTTTGGTTTCTTTATAATGAAGAGACGGGAATAGAATCCCAGCCCTGTCTGATCTTTTGGAATGGGCTCTATGGCGGCCAAGGTTAACAAGTTCTTTATGTCGTTTTTTAAGGTAGTAGTTTGAGATGGGGGAAGGGTAGTGATCACATATTTCTGTGGAGGGGAAGAGAGTTAATCTATCAAGTAACCCTCTTCTATAATACTTAAAATCCACCGGCTGTTTGTTACGTGCTCCCAAGATCCCAGAAAGGAGCTGAGTCTTCCCCCCACTGGTATGGCGTCATTGCTTGCTGTTGGATGTGGAGGCTTCAGCCCGGTTTGGGTTGAAGAGGAAACTTCTCCCCCTGCCTCCCTTCGCATAGCTCCACCTCCCAGTCTTCCCTTTATCTTTTTTATTCTCGGGCTGAAAGAATCGGTCACGAAAGGGCTGCCTTTTTCGTTTATATCTCTCCTCTGGAAAACCCCTCTTTTTATTTGTCGCATTTTCTAGGATTTTATCCAAATCTTCTCCGAAAACGTACTGACCGTGGAAGGGAAGTGCAATTAATTTATTTTTAGACGTAATATCTCCTGACCACGCTTTAAGCCATAGTGCCCTCCTCGCTGTATTTGAGAGAACAGCTGTACGGGCGGATAGTTTAACCGATTCGGCTGCTGCGCCTGCTAGAAAGGAGGTTGCCATCTTTAACAGAGGCAAGCTCTCTAGAATTTGATCCTGCGGTGTCTTATTGACCAGATGTATCTCCAGCTGTTCTAGCCAAAGGTTTAGTGTTCTGGCCACACATGTAGAGGCTACGCCCGGTTTGAGAAGGGCCGCCGTAGTCTCCCAGGTCTTTCTTAAGAGACTCTCCGCTTTCCTGTCTAGAGGATCTTTTAGCTGCGCTGAGTCCTCGAATGGTAACGCCGTATGTTTTGCCACCTTAGCCACTGGCGCGTCTACTTTCGGTATGGTCTCCCAGTCCGTACAGTCCTCCTGGCTAAAGGGGTAACGCCTCTTGATTCCCCTTGGGATAAAGGATCCTTTATTCGGTTTTTCCCATTCGGACCGAATTAGTTTTTGGACGCTATCTGGAACTGTGAAAACCGCCTTTTTCCTTTCTCCTAGACCCCCAAAAATTTCTTGTTGGGTAGATTTAGGAGCTTTAGGTATCTCCATCTGAATGGTAGCCCTGATAAGTTCATCAATATCTTCGGGATTAAACAGGAAGCGCTTGTATTCACCCTCTTCGTCTGAAGATGCCGGGTGTTTTTGCACTGATTCGGAGTCTGAGACCGCCAGCCCCTCAGAGTCGGAATCCAGGATAAGCGATTTAATGCTACGGGCGTCCTGAGGGGGGCTTTGGGGGGAGAAGGTTCCTTGGCAGTTAAGGCCAGCTGGACCTCTTCCTTAACTACTTTCCTAATGTCTTCAATTAAACTAGACGACTCAGATTTGATGACACTGGAGGTACATTCTTTACACAGGGGCTTGGATCCAGTGTTAGACAACCTTTTGCAGCATATACCACACTTCCTAGCTTTTTTAGCTGTAGAAGCCGAATCCTTTTCTCCCTGAAACGGTAAGGGAGGAAAGGATGAGCAGACTGAACCACCTATACAAAGCATGTGCCTGAGAACAGGTTACTCACGGTCCCAGGGTTTGCTGCAGGCTCGGTTCCAGAGCCCGGCGTGAGGGGGGCACTCATTCTGACTCCCGACCGCTCCAGAAATGCTCCGCTGTCCACGTGAGCCGCGCTATGCAGGGCGCCATTACACAGGTCCTGTGAGTTTTTATGGAGTCCTCCTTTGACTTCAGGACCTGTGGCGCATGTGGATGACGTCAGCGCGCCTTTGCTCCGCCCCCGGCGTCTGACGTCATCAGCCTGCCGGACGGAAGGGACACATCACAGTGCCGATCCGCCGCACTCCTTCTTCCCCCTGCATTAAGCCCTCCGGGACCGCCGCAGAGGGAATCTTCGCAGGGGCCACTACAAAGCTGTAGTGGGAGAGCTGCACTGCAGATCCGACCTCGGCCTGCAGATGAAAGAATCCAGGTGAGCCCAGACGAGCTCCATGCACCTCTCTGCTTCCTATCCTGATGGGACAGGAAAAACACTGGTGATGTGAGGAGGGGGTGGGGGTTTTAACCTCTCTGTGTTTTTCCTGTCCAATCAGGAGGGAGTCGATCTCAGCATGTGGTGTCATGGAGACGACTGGGGAAATGATAGGCTGCTCAGCTAAAATGATCGCAAATGCTTTAAAATGGCAACCAAAAGCTGAAAGACCATTCGAATGGATAGAAGAATAGCCAAAATGGCAAGGACTCAGCCAACAATCACTTTTCTTAATTTTTTTTTAGAGGAACAGCACAAATTTGATATAATTTTTCTTCATGTTTTGTTTTGGAATAGAATGTGTAGTGTTCCCAATGCATTTGTGTGTATGGAAATAAAAGCTATTAAAAGGATTTTGCGCTTTATTAACTTTTTTTTTTAAACACACTGCTAATATTTTGAACACAACTGTACAGTGGTATGCAAAAAAGTTTGGTCAAAATTATTGTTAGGTCTCATGCACACGACCGTTTCATTTTTTGCGGTCCGCAAAGAAAAATAATTCGCCCGTGTGCCTTCCGCAATTTGCGGAACTGAAAGGGCGGCCCATTGTAGAAATGCCTATTCTTGTCCGCAAAATGGACAAGAATAGGACATGCTATTTTTTTTTTTTGCAGGGCCACGGAACGGAGCAAAGGATGCGGACAGCACATGGAGTTCTGTCCGCATTTTTTTCAGCTCCATTGAAGTGAATGGGTCCGCACCCGAGCCGCAAAAAGTGCGGCTCAGACGCGGACCCGAACAACGGTCGTGTGCATGAGGCCTTACTGTGAAGAGTTAAACAAGTTGAAGATGAAATGATCTCCAAAGTTAAATGGGTTCTCCATGCCTTACTTTAAAATTGGTCCTTAAAAATAACCTGTGGAGCGAAGATTATTACAAGAAGGCTACATGCACACGACCGTGTGTGTTTTGCGGTCCGCAAAAAAAAACTGATGACATTCCGTATGGCATCCGTTTTTTTTGCGGATCCGTTTTTTTTGCGGATCTATTGTAATAATGCCTATCCTTGTCCGCAAACTAGAAAAAAATAGGACATGCACTATTTTTTAAGCGGAGCAACGGAACGGACATACTGATCCGGACAGCACACGTTGTGCTGTCCGTGTTTTTTGCGGACCCATTGAAATGAATGGGTCCGCATCCTATCCGCAAAAAAAACGGATCGGACACTGAAACAAAATACGGTCGTGTGCATGTAGCCTAACACTTACCCTTCGCAACTCTTGCGTTTCCACGGTCCTCTACATGGACACGTGACCGCTCCTGCAGCATTATGTATAGTATTTGGGGGCACTGTGGATGGCACTGAGGGATACTTTATGTCACTGGGGGCACTGTAGATGGCATTTGAGGGCAGTGTGGATGCCACTGGGGGCGCTGTGGAAGTCACTTTTATGAGGGCGCTGTGGATGTCACTGTTATGGGAATGCTGTAGCTATCACTCTATAACCCTTAGGCCTCTTTCACACGGGCGTCTTATTTTTGGCCCGGATAAGAGGCGGGTGCGTTGCGGGAAAATGCACGATTTTTCCACGCGAGTGCAAAACATTGTAATGTGTTTTGCACTCGCGTGAGAAAAATCGCGCATGTTTGGTACCCGAACCCGAACTTCTTCACAGAAGTTCGGGCTTGGGATTGATGTTCTGAAGATTGTATTATTTTCCCTTATAACATGGGAAAATAATAGCATTCTGAACGCCTCTTGATCGCGTAGTTCCCGGTCTCTTCTTTACTAGCTGTGGGCTAAATGATCTGTGGTGACATCAGATCACATGCTCCAATCACATGGTCCATCACCGTGGTGATGAAGCATGTGATCTGACGTCACCACAGGTACTTTAGCACACAGCTCATCATTCAAGAAGTAAAGAGATCGGGAACTACGCGATCAAGAGGAGAAGGTGAGTTTTGTTTTGTTTTTTAACCCCTCCAGCACTATTATACTATGCATTCTGTATTCAGAATGCTATTATTTTCCCTTATAACCATGTTATAAGGCAGGCATCCTCAAACTGCGGCCCTCCAGCTGTTGTAAAACTACAAATCCCACAATGCCCTGCTGTAGGCTGATACCTGTAGGCTGTTCGGGCATGCTGGGAGTTGTAGTTTTGCAACAGCTAGAGGGCCGCAGTTTGATGATGCCTGTTATAAGGGAAAATAATACAGTGAATAGACTGTCACCTAGCAACCATGCGTGAAAATCGCACCGCATCCGCACTTGCTTGTGAATGCTATGCGATTTTCACGCACCCCATTCACTTCTATGGGGCCTGCGTTGCGTGAAAATCGCACAATATAGAGCATGCTACGATTTTCACTCAACGCACAAGTGATGCGTGAAAATCACTGCTCATGTGCACAGCCCCATGAAATGAATGGGTCAGGATTCAGTGCGGGTGCAATACGTTCACCACACGCATCGCACCCGCACGGAAAACTCGCCCGTATGAAAGGGGCCTTAGGCTACCAACGCCGTACATGTTCGGCTCTGGTGTGATGTGTAAGCATGACGCTCGCTCGCACGTGCAGCAGGCATCACGGCCGGCAGATCTCTGCTGTTTCATACAGCAGAGACCTGCGGCTAATTACTGTGCTTCCTACCTATGCCCCATGTGTCCAATCCGGGCATAAATAGTTGCGCTGAATACTGTAAGCCTTACTGAATGGGCTAACAGTATTCAAACTGCAATTCTTATCTTGGCCACCAGATGGCAGGCCAGGATAGGAAATGAGGAAAAGTGAGCAAAATAAGCTAATTATAAATTCCTGATAAACCAAAATTATAAAAAAAAATGTAATAAGCTCATATATGAGGCACATAATGATCACAAAATGTAAACACTTTTTAGATAAAAAAAATATAAAAAATATATAAAAGTTTAAATCGCCCCCCTTTCCATATAATTAAAAAAATAAATACCTAAATAACAATAAATGCAAACATCATGGATATTACCATGACCGAAAATGCCCATACTATAAAAATAGAAAAAAGTAGTCTCATAACCTCACTTTTTAAACTGATGTAATTTTAATATAATAGAATACCCAGTGACGCCCCATATACACATAAAGGGACGATTAACCCCTTAAGGACTCAGCCCTATTTCACCTTAAGGACTTGGCCATTTTTTGCAAATCTGACCAGTGTCACTTTAAGTGCTTATAACTTTAAAACGCTTTGACTTATCCAGGCCATTCTGAGATTGTTTTTTCATCACATATTGTACTTTATGACACTGGTAAAATTAAGTCAAAAAAATTAATTTTTTTGCATAAAAAAAGACCTAATTTACCAAAAATTTTGAAAAAATTTGCAAATTTCAAAGTTTCAGTTTCTCTACTTCTGTAATACATAGTAATACCCTCAAAAATTGTGATGACTTTACATTCCCCATATGTCTACTTCATGTTTGAATTATTTTGGGAATGATATTTTATTTTTGGGGATGTTACAAGGCTTAGAAGTTTAGAAGCAAATCTTGAAAATTTTTCAGAAATTTACAAAAACCCAATTTTTAGGGACCACTACAAGTCTGAAGTCACTTTGCGAGGCTTACATAATAGAAACCACCTAATAGAAAACGCCCATTCTATAAACTACACCCTTCAAGGTATTCAAAACTGATTTTACAAACTTTGTTAACCCTTTAGGTGTTGCACAAGAGTTATTGGCAAATGGGAATGAAATTTGAGATTTTTTTTGCCTCATTTTCCATTTTAACCCATTTTTTTCCACTAATAAAGCAAGGGTTAACAGCCAAACAAGACTGTATCTTTATTGCCCTGACTCTGCCGTTTACAGAAACACCCCATATGTGGCCGTAAACTACTGTACGGCCACACAGCGGGGCGTAGAGTGAAAGGTGCGCCGTTTGGTTTTTGGAAGCCAGATTTTGCTGGACTGGTTTTTTGACACCATGTCCCATTTGAAGCCCCCCTGATGCACCCCTAGAGTAGAAACTCCATAAAAGTGACCCCATCTAAGAAACTACACCCCTCAAGGTATTCAAAACGGATTTTTACAAACTTTGTTAACCCTTTAGGTGTTGCACAAGATTTAATGAAAAATAGAGATACAATTTCAAAATTTCACTTTTTTGGCAGATTTTCCATTTTAATATTTTTTTTCCAGTTACAAAGCAAGGGTTAACAGCCAAACAAAACTCATTATTTATGGCCCTCATTCTGTAGTTTACAGAAACACCCCATACGGTCAGGGACCGCGGGGATCAGAAAATGCAGAAATCGCAGCAAACCGCAGGTCTGAATTGACCTGCGGTTTGCGGCGATCGCCATTACGGGGGGGGGGGGGGGGGTCACATGACCCCCCCGGCGTTGACAGGATACTGGCTGAATGATTTCAGCCGGCATCCCGTTGCGATTAACCCCCGCAGCGCCAGAATATCTATTTAAAGTTAAGGACTCGGGAAATAGGGCGTACCGGTACGTCCTACGTCTTTAAGGGGTTAAAGATCACTGGACATCCAAGAGAACGCACAAATCTGACATACTATGATATACCGCACGCAAACGTCACGGCCCCACACATGTAGATGCGGTAGGCATAACTCCTGCCAGTATCACACCTTATTCACCCCGCCTACCATCCCCACTGCTCCCTGGCTCTGCCAAACTCCGCCCACATACATCGCAACCTTGTACCTGAGCTATCGGAAGCGGAACCCCCGCCCGAAGTACACACCCTCTGATCCCGCCTACCATCTACACCCCCTCCAGGTCCAAACTGTCACAGACATTGCAGCCGCATACTGGAGGCAGAACCCTCAACAGATATGCACACCCTACGGCCCCCGCCAACTGTCTCCACCCCCTCCTAGGTCCGAACTGCCACAGACATTGCACCCTCATATGAGACTTACTGGGGGCAGAAGCCTCAACATGAGCACACACCCTATGGCTCCCGTCTACCGTCTCCGTCCCCCTCCAGGTCCGCTCTAACAGCAGCTAAAAAGAAGCTATCACATCAGCTGCATTCGCAAAGTGACATCACGAGATGACCCCCACGTAACACAATAAGACCACAAACCTGAGCGCTGACATAGAGAATCATTGAATTAGGAACATTGTGAATGACGTACAATGAACCACCAACTTACTACTGTATGCCACTGCTTCCCTTCTCCTCCCGCCCCCTTCCCTATACCCGAACACAGCATGCCAAAACAGAGTTTTTAAATATGAGATCACACTAAAACAGGTTTTATGTATAAGCTTTTATTGTCCTGATGAAGGGGGCTGTTCGCCCCTGAAACGCGTTGACTTTGAATAAAACTCCTTTCTTCATCAATATTATCCTGGTTCTGAGTCCATCTGCTTACGCGCCAAAAAAAAGGTCCGATCTTCTACTCCACTGACGAATTAATAATTGGGAGAGACTTCCCCGGTTTCCCGTAACTCTGGCCTGAGGCGAGAGTCACCAATACACATGAGACAGATGTAACCCTAGCAGAGTGGCCCGGCTCATGGACCAGAACCCTGGGAACCTGAGTCCGAAGGGCCAGCGGTAGGGGTGACCGCCACTTCGGTGGAGACAATCCCACTAAGTGTGATGGTAGGAGACGTGGAGGACTTGCCGCCGGGTCCGGAGTTAGCAGACCTCAACATCTCCGGAGATAATTTTGGTACAGCACAGCGCCAGGACCCGACTCTATTTCGAGCCTGGGAAAATGTAGTAGTGGTTGAGCCGCCACAATCGGGGTCCGAGTCTATGTTCCCCTGTTTTGTGGTTCAACAGGAGATGCTGTACCGAGTAAATCAACTACGGGGTGAGCATATTGAGCAGCTGGTGGTGCCCAAGGAGTATCGCAAGCTCGTGTTGGATTTAGCCCTCCAACATGTTCTTGGGGACACCTGGGCCAGCAGAAAACGAAGGACCGGATTTTACAGCGGTTCTACTGGCCCAGTGTGTTCAGAGAGGTTGAAGAGTATTACAAACCGGATTCCAAAAAAGTTGGGACACTAAACAAATTGTGAAAAAAAAATGAATGCAATGATGTGGAGAAGGCAAATGTCAATATTTTATTTGTAATAGAACGTAGATGACAGACCAAACGTTTAATCCGAGTAAATGTATCATTTTAAAGGAAAAAAACGTTGATTCAAATTTTCACGGTGTCAACAAATCCCCAAAAAGTTGGGACAAGTAGCAATAAGAGGCTGGAAAAAGTAATTTGAGCATAACGAAGAGCTGGAAGACCAATTAACACTAATTAGGTCAATTGGCAACATGATTGGGTATAAAAAGAACTTCTCAGAGTGGCAGTGTCTCTCAGAAGCCAAGATGGGTAGAGGATCACCAATTCCCACTATGTTGCGCAGAAAGATAGTGGAGCAATATCAGAAAGGTGTTACCCAGCGAAAAATTGCAAAGACTTTGCATCTATCATCATCAACTGTGCATAACATCATCCGAAGATTCAGAGAATCTGGAACAATCTCTGTGCGCAAGGGTCAAGGCCGTAAAACCATACTGGATGCCCGTGATCTCCGGGCCCTTAAACGACACTGCACCACAAACAGGAATGCTACTGTAAAGGAAATCACAGAATGGGCTCAGGAATACTTCCAGAAACCATTGTCAGTGAACACAATCCACCGTGCCATCCGCCGTTGCCAGCTGAAACTCTACAGTGCAAAGAAGAAGCCATTTCTAAGCAAGATCCACAAGCTCAGGCGTTTTCACTGGGCCAGGGATCATTTAAAATGGAGTGTGGCAAAATGGAAGACTGTTCTGTGGTCAGACGAGTCACGATTCAAAGTTCTTTTTGGAAATCTGGGACGCCATGTCATCCGGACCAAAGAGGACAAAGACAACCCAAGTTGTTACCAACGCTCAGTTCAGAAGCCTGCATCTCTGATGGTATGGGGTTGCATGAGTGCATGTGGCATGGGCAGCTTGCATGTCTGGAAAGGCACCATCAATGCAGAAAAATATATTCAGGTTCTAGAACAACATATGCTCCCATCCAGACGTCATCTCTTTCAGGGAAGACCCTGCATTTTTCAACAAGATAATGCCAGACCACATTCTGCATCAATCACAACATCATGGCTGCGTAGGAGAAGGATCCGGGTACTGAAATGGCCAGTCTGCAGTCCAGATCTTTTACCTATAGAGAACATTTGGCGCATCATAAAGAGGAAGGTGCAACAAAGAAGGCCCAAAGACAATTGAACAGTTAGAGGTCTGTATTAGACAAGAATGGGAGAGCATTCCTATTTCTAAACTTGAGAAACTGGTCTCCTCGGTCCCCAGACGTCTGTTGAGTGTTGTAAGAAGAAGGGGAGATGCCACACAGTGGTGAAAATGGCCTTGTCCCAACTTTTTGGGGATTTGTTGACACCATGAAATTCTGATTCAACATATTTTTCCCTTAAAATGGTACATTTTCTCAGTTTAAACTTTTGTTCCGTGATTTATGTTCTATTCTGAATAAAATATTAGAAGTTGACACCTCCACATCATTGCATTCAGTTTTTATTCACGATTTGTATAGTGTCCCAACTTTTTTGGAATCCGGTTTGTGCAAGTCTTGCCCAACCTGCCAGATAACCAGCCCCCAGCCACATTTTTGTAGTCACCTGGTCCCTTTCCCGATTATTGAGGTTCCATTCGAGCGGATCGCTATGGATCTCATAGGCCCAGTACCGAAGTCAGCTAGAGGGCACCAGCACATCCTGGTCATCCTCAACTACGCCACCCGGTAACCGGAGGCGGTGACACTGCATCATACGTCAGCCAAACTCATAGCTAAAGAGTTAATAGAGATGTTTTCTCGAGTGGGTATGCCTAAGCAAGTTCTAACTGACCAAGAGACCCCGTTTATGTCCAAGGTCATGAGGGAACTCTGTAAGTTGCTCCACATAAAACAATTACGGACATCCGTGTATCATCCGCAAACGGATGGCCTGGTAGAGAGGTTTAACCAGACGTTAAAAAATATGTTGAAAAGAGTGGTGTCTAAGGATGGGAGCTTCTGGGACCTTCTTCTGCTCTATCTCATGTTTGTAGTGCGAGAAGTGTCCCAGGTCTCTACCGGGTTCTCGCCCTTCGAACTGCTATACTGCAGACAACCTCGCGGTTTGTTGAACGTCGCCAAAGAGGCGTGGGAACAACCACCGCACAAAAGTGTTGTTGAGTACATCAACCAGATGCAGGGACGGATAGAAACAGTGTTACCTCTGGTTAGGGAGCATATGGAGGCAGCGCAGCGAGCCCAGAGTAGGGTCTATAATCAGCAGGCTCGTGTCCAAATCTTTAACCTGGGTGATCGGGTGTTGGTTCTGGTACAGACTGTAGACAGTAAGTTCCTAGCTAGGTGGCAGGGGGCCTACAAGATACTTGAGAAAACTGGAGAGGTATATTACAAAGTACACAAGCCAGGGAGGCGAAAGCTGCAGCAGGTGTACCATGTGAATCTGGAAGCCATGGAAGGAAAGGGAAACCCACGACCAGGGTTCCTAGGGGAAGCGGTTTCGGCCCCTCGGTCTGAAGCAGGGGAAGCGGCTGCCACAGTGAAAATTGCTGACAGCCTCTCCTCTAAACAGACCAAGTACCTGGGGTATGTAACCTAAGGTGAACAAAATTGAGGCAATTAGGAATTGGCCCGGACCTGTCACTACTCGGCAAGTAAAGAAGTTCCTAGGTATGGTGGGGTACTATATGAGGTTTGTCCCCAATTTTGCTATAGTCGCTGCACCATTAACAGGCCTTTTGAAGGGATGCAAGTCAGTGACTGTCCACTGGAATGAGCAGGCGGAAAAGGCTTTCTCCGCTTTGAAGTCGGCCTTGTGTGGGTCCCCGGTTTTAGCGACGCCCGACTTCAAAGAGGAGTTTATAGTACAGACTGATGCCTCCGAAGTAGGCCTTGGTGCTGTACTGTCTCAGGAAGTCAACGGTGAGGAGCATCCCATTGTCTTCCTCAGCTGGAATCTCACCCCAGCTGAGACTAGGTACAGTATAGTGGAGAGAGAGTTCCTGGCCATCTTTTGGGGAGAAAGTTCCGTCTGGTGACTGACCATTCCCCTCTCAAGTGGATGAGCCAGGCCAAAGAGAGGAATGCTCAGGTCACCAGATGGTTTTTAGCTTTGCAAAACTTTAAGTTTTGTGTAACACAGGGCAGGCAGGTTACAGGGAAACGCAGATGCCTGTCCCGGGTCCACTGTCTGGCAAGTGTTCACCCCCTCAGGGTTGAACAAAGGGGGGAGGTATGTAAGAAGGAACAAGGGGCAGTCATTGACGAAGATACTGAAGTGTCAGTTTTGCAGTTGCTAGTATGGCTGTAAAGCCGATCCGGGCCGGTTCTTATTGGGAGTAGCCAAAGAGCAGGGTGGGTGGCTGTTCCCCACGGTTCCAGGCCGGGTTTTGGCTGGGATACAAAAAACAAGCCAGCACATTCAGCTGGGGCGGATTATCCTCCATGACAGAGAAGCTGTGGAGTCTGCGTCTTGGGACACTGAGGCCATCTATTTGTGAGAGCCGCATGCTTGGGAAACAGGCCTCTAAAGCCTGCTGTGGACTGCAGGTGGAAATCTGCTGACCAGGTGAAGGCTTTTTGAACTGTGGACTTTGTGTTGTGTGAATAGGCACCAAAACTGAACACCGTTACTTTTGGCTTGTTTTTCCTATGTGTGAATAAACACTGAACTTTGCTTTACAACCTTGTTTTTGCCTCTGTACTGCGTTTGCTTACCCTGCCTACCAGAGCGAATCCCCACAAAGTTTACAAAGAAATATCTAAACAAGCCTGATGCATTTTGGAAACAAGTCCTGTGGACTGATGAAGTTAAATAGAACTCTTTGGCCACAATGAACTAAGGTATGTTTGTAGAAAAAAGGACACAGAATTTCATGAAAAGAACACCTCTCCAATCATTAAACATGGTGTTGGATCAATCATGCTTTGGGGTTGTGTTGCTGCCAATAGCATGGGGAACATTTTATGGGTGGAGGGAGGAATGGATTCAATAAAATTCCAGGAAGTGACTCAATAGAGGTCTTGGGAAGCCCAATGACTTAGTTGCCTCACTTCATACAGCAATCCACCTCAACAGATCAGCACCAGGCCCCTAGAGATATGAGGCAGACGGGGTGCGCATTCACCAGTGTAGAAGCACTTTACCAGTGCCCTCCAGCAGCTGCTCTGGATCTATTGCAGACTCCTAGGATCTTAGGCGAAGCCTCTGGTCATCCAAGGGCCCATGGTGTGGCAGATAGTATGGAGGACACTATGTTGAAGTTTCGGGATCTATAAGTGCAGGGCAGCATAATGGCAGCGAACGGCACATAGGCTGGAGTAAGCTACGCGGTGTCAGGTACAGCGAGAACCCCCAGGGAAACCAGTAAACAGTCCAAAGGTGACTATTATCAATAAGACAACAGGAGCAGTGAGAAGGCATGTCCACTGCCCTGCTTATCCAGGCTCTTCCCCCTTCCCCAGTGCGGTGTCATTTTTGTGATTATTTTGTCAATTTTTTTTTTTTACCTTTATTTAGGGTACATTCATATGACCGTATTTATGGGTCCGCATCGCTGAACGGGTGTGGACCCATTCATTTTAATGGTGCTGAAAAAGATGCAGACAATACACTGTATGCTGTCCGCATCCAAACTTCCGTTCCACAAAAAACGATAGAGCATGTCCTATTCTTGTCCACAATTGCGAACAGAGAAGAGGCATTTCTATCATAGGGCTGGCGGTGTGCATTCTGCAAATGCTCTAAGGGCAGAGCACATCACTCCCTGGGCTCCGTGGGTTAGGTCAGGTGACCTCACTGACCAACCGTTGCTCTCCTGCAGGTACTAAAGTGGCTCAGCCCCTTCCCAGATGCCTCAGTGTCAAGGTCATTGAGTTTGCTGGTTCCTGATACTCTTGTGTGCACCCGATTCATACTTTGTTCCTGGACTCTGCTTATCGTCTGATCCCTGCCTGCTTGCTTTGACTCTCCTGTTGCTGACCTGGATTGCCTGACCTGTACCAGTGCCGCCTACCCTGACCTATATCCTGTCTGACCACATCTCTGTCTTACCCTTTGGTCCTGCACCATTGTTCCTGGTAACGTCTCTGCCCGCCTGACTACGCTTGTACTTTTGGTACCTACTCAGGTATCTCCTGGTCTGCCCGGACCAGCTGCCACTGACTCAGGGATTGCTCTGGAGTAGCCCCTGGCAACTACCCTAACGGCTCAAGTCTATCCTCACCACCAGAGGCTCTAGTGAAAACTAGGTAGTTGCTTAGACACGCCCCTCCAGAGTATAGCAAGTCAGTGGCACATTGGGTTCACACCCGCTGATCCGTGACAGTACCCCGCTGGTCATCCCAAGCCTGTCGTCCAGGAACTGTTATGTGAAGTAACAGTTCCGTGAAGTAGAGCGCCAGAGCGAACGTCAGGATATCCTAATGCAGTTCCTGCAAAATGTGGCTGCCTGTCTGGATGCCGTCTCGTCTCCATCTACTGCAGGGTTGCCAGGCACTGCTACTCCTGCAGTTCCCACACCAGTAAGTCCAGACTTGTGTACCGCTGGTGTGCAACTCCCTCTGCCTTCACGCTACGGTGGAGATCCATTCCTGAATCAGTGTTTGATCCACTTTAAGTTGCATGGGCAGAGGTTTCCCACTGAGCAATTCAAGGTTGCCTTCATAGTGTCCTTGCTGTCTGACGAGGCCCTTGCCTGTTCAAATCCTATTTGGGAAAATGGAGGTCCTGAGACTACCAATCAGCAGTCTTTTCTGGCTACCTTCCGGCTGGTCTTTAAAGAGCCTGGCCGCACGTCCTTTGCTGCCTCAGCTCTGCTACGTCTATGGCAGGGTTCCTCATTTGTGGGTCAGTACACCATCCAGTTTCATACCCTGGCTGTCGAACATGCATGGAACAATGAGGCTCAGCTGGCAGTGTTCTGGGAGGGCCTTGCTGACCGGATTAAGGATGAACTAGCTGGTCGCCACCGTCCGTCTACTCTGAATGTTCTGATCACCTTGGCTACAAGGATAGATATGCGCTTCAAGGAGCGTGCTAAGGAGGTCGGGTGCACCAGAAGGCCACCTCGGTCTGCTCCATCCTTCCAGAGGCCGCTCCTTCCTCTAGTGTCCACCCCACCTTAAGAGGCCATGCAAGTAAAGCGCCTTCGATTGTCTGACCAGGAACATTTACGCCGCCAAGCAGAGAACCTGTGTTTGTATTGTAGTGGCAAGGCCCACTTCATGCACAATTGTTCCCAGAAGCCAGGAAATGCCAATGTCTAGGATCTGTTGCAGAGGTGGTCCTAGACAAAGAGAAGTTCTCTCCGAAACTTTTTGTTCCGGTGGCTCTCTCGCACAAGGGAGTCACGCTGTCTGTGCCTGCATTCCTGAACTCTGGGTCGGCCGGTAATTTGATTCAGCAAGCTCTGGTTCATCAGTTCCAGCTTCATACCATCTATCTCGAAAGGCCTCTGTCTGTGGCCTCAGTTAATGGACTGCCACTCCCTGAGCCAGTGCTCTCCGTGACTGTGCCTCTCAAGCTTCAAATTGGGGTTCTGAGATTATCTCCTTCTACGTGCTGCCAGCGTCCGTGAATCCGGTTATCCTTGATCTTCACTGGCTGGGTCAGCACTCCCCAGTTCTGGACTGGAATTTTGGCCAAATTCTACGTTGGGGATCATCCTGTCATTCCACCTGCCTATCAGAGGTCCGACCTGCTTCCTTGCCTACTGTACCAGTAGATCTGCCTGAACTCATGCAGCAGTACGCCAGTTTTCCAGATGTTTTCAGCAGGAAAGAGGCGGAGACCCTGCCTCCGTATGATTGTCCAATTGATCTTCTGCCTGGTGCCACTCCTCCTCGGGGTCGAGTCCATCTCCTCTCACTTTCCGAGACCCAAGCGATGTCTGAGTACATTAAAGAAAATCTCGAGAGTGGTTTATCTGGAAATCTACTTCACCAGCCGATGCCGGGTTCTTCTTTTTGCAAAAGAAAAGATGGATCCTTACGGCTCTGTATCAACTATCAAGGTCTGAATAAGGTCACAATCAAGAATCAATAAGGTCTTTACTAAATTCCACCTGCACGACGCATATAATCTTATCCGCATTCGAAAGGGCGATGAGTGGAAGACTGCTGTTAACACTGCTGTTAACACTCGCCATGCCCTTTGGTCTGTGCAGTGCTCCTGCGGTATTCCAGGAGTTGGTGAACGACATCTTCCAGGATCTAATTTATATCTGCGTAATAGTGTATCTGGACGATATACTGATCTATTCCCCGGATTTAACCACTCACAGGAAGCATGTACGTTAAGTATTACAGTGGTTAATAGAAAATCGACTTTATGCCAAACTCGAGAAATGCCTTTTCGAAAAATCTACTGTACTGTTTCTCAGATACGTCATATCGGATGCCGAGTTGCAGGTAGATCCTGAAAAAAGTTAAAGGCAGTAATGGACTGGCCCCACAGGGTCTTCGGGCTATATAGCGCTTCCTGGTATTTGCTCATTTCTATAGGCAATTTATCCCAAATTTTTCATTGATCTCCGCTCTTACTAGGAAAGGGGTGAATGCCAAGGACTGGACTCCAGAGGCAGAGGCCGCCTTTGTCCAATTAAAGAAGTCCTTTGCTTCCCGATGTCTCCCACCAATTCTTTCTAGAAGTGGATACCTCCTCCATAGGAGCCAATGCTGTTCTACTACAGAAAGGTTCCAAGGGCAAGATGTTTACCTGTGGGTTCTCCTCCAAACTCTTCTCACTCTTCTCACCAGCTGAGAGGAATTATTGTATAGGAGACAGAGAACTTCTAGCCATAAAACTTGACTTGGAGGAGTGGCGTTATCTGTTGGAGGGGGCCCAGAATTTGGTGATAATATTCACGGACACAAGACCCCACATATCTGCAGACAGACCAGTGTCTGAACTCTCTCCAAGTCAGGTGGGGTCTTTTCTTCTCTCGTTTTAGTTTCGCCCGGCTGAGAAAAACATCAAGGCGGATACTCTGTCTAGGTCATTTGACTTTGCAGAGCAGCAGGAAGATCCCCAATACATTGTAGATCCTGCTCGCTTGATCACAGTGCCTCCTGTGCTGGTAATAGATATTCCTCCCGGGAGGACATTTGTGCATTCTGCCAAAAGAAAACGTATCCCAACGTGGGGGCACAACTCCAAACTGGCCAGTCACCCAGGTATTCGCAAGACCACAGAACTGGTTTCTCGCCACTACTGGTGGCCCACATTGTCCAAGGATGTGCGTGATTATGTCTCTGCCTGCACAGTCTGTGCTCAAAATAAAATCTCCAGGAGCAAACCGCCTGGTCTGTTGTTATCGCTGCCTGATCCTGATGCTCCATGGCAACACATTGCCATGGACTTTATTACAGATTTTCCCTGTTCGGCCGGATGTACCGTGATTTGGGTGGTCGTGGACCGCTTCTCCAAAATGGGGCACTTCGTTCCTTTGACTGGATTGCCCTCGGTTGCTGAACTTGCTGAACTGTTTGTGAAACATATATTTTGTCTGCATGGTTTACCTGGGCATATTGTTTCTGATCGGGGAGTCCAGTTTACCTCCAAGCTCTGGAGAGCTCTTTGCCGACTGCTGGAAATTGACCTGGACTTCTCCTTCGGTTATCACCCCCTAAACCAACGGGCAAATCAGATATTGGAGAATTACCTTCGGCATTTTGTTTCAGCTCAACACGACAAATGGGTACAATTGTTACCTTGGGCAGAGTTCTCCTACAATAGACATACTAGTGAGTCCACTGGGTCATCTCCTTTCTCTGTCATTTTTGGACAGCATCCTCGTACTCCTCTTCCTGTTCCTATATCTTCTGGAGTACCAGCGGTGGATTCCTCTTTTAGGGATTTTTTTTAAAGATCTGGTAGGATACCAAGATTTGCATTGATAAAGCGGTGACCCGCATGAAGACGAATGTAGACAGGAATAGAAGAAAACCGCCTCAGTTCTTGCCGGGAGATAAGGTATGGCTCTCCTACAGAAACATCTGTTTAAGGGTTCCTAGTTTCAAGTTTGCCCCTAGGTTCCTGGGACCCTTCGTAGTTTTGAGGGAGATAAAACGGCTACCTTTCTCTCTTCGTGTCCCCCAATGCCTTCCATGTATCTTTACTCAAACCAGTAGTCATTAACCGCTTCTCAACAGCTCCGTCTACGGCAACTCAGGAAAAGGGGGCGTAAGAGGGGTACTGTAACAGCGGCTGCTGTACGCCGTTGTTCCCCCGCCTATTGCCGCGGTCCTGGGCGGTACTCTCCTGCAGGTACTAAAGTGGCTAAGCCCCTTCCCAGATGTCTCAGTGTTCAGATCCTTGAGTTTTCTGGTTCCTGATACTCTCGTATGCTCCCGATTCATACTTCGTTCCTGGACTCTGCTTATTGTCTGATCCCTGCCTGCTTGCTTTGACTTTCTTGTTGCCGACCTGGATTGCCTGACTTGTACCTGTGCTGCCTGCCCTGACCTATTGTCACGGCTGTGTCTCGATCCTGGTGTAGTTTGCCGTGACACGTCTCCCGTGCGTGCAGTTGCCTGGGGCAATGTGTTGTTTCTGAGTGTGTGTGCACTGCTCCTGTTTCCTGGCCTCTCCCCAGTCTGGTGGTTATGGGGTTAAGGCGTGGATCTCGGCATTGTCAAACTAGGGGGCCCTCACACTGGAAAGATGGAATATCCAGGAAAGGAGCAAGGCTCCAGCACCAACCAAGGCTGGAACACAACTGACCTCAAGCTCAGAGCAACACGATAAGTAGAGCCATGAGAACACACCCACACCTTAACCCCATAACCACTAGACTGGGGAGAGGCCAGGAAACAGGATCAGTGCACACACACGCAGAAACACATTGCCCCAGGCAACTGCATGCACGGCAGACCGAGACATCGCCGTGACACCTATTGCCTGTCTGACCAAGTCTCTGCCTTTTCCTTTGGTCCTGCACCGTTGCTCCTGGTAACATCTCTGCCCACCTGACTACGCTTGTACTTCTGGTATCTACTCAGGTATCTCCTGGTCCGCCCAGACCAGCTGCCACTGACTTGGGGATTGCTCTGGAGCAGCCCCTGGCAACTACCCTAACGGCTCAAGTCTATCCTCACCACCAGAGGCTCTAGTGAAAACCAGGTAGTTGCTTAGGCATGCCCCTCCAGAGTATAGCCAGTCAGTGGCACCGTGGGTTCACACCCGCTGATCCGTGACAAACAGGTCACATGACAGAATTAATTGAATTATTCATCGTTTATTAATATTTTATATTATTTACATTTTAATTATTTTTCCCTATAATAAAAAGCACCTATATAATATAGGACTTCTATCACATGAAAATATCCAGTGGAATTTTTCATATCCACTCCCCCACTCTCATCCGCTTTGCTGTATCAACATTAGGTTACTTTGCATACTTTGTATCCTGTTAGGCCATGTTCACATCTCCGGTGAATTTTCCGACATCCTGTTCCGGCAGAGAACAGCCTGCTGGCATTCACTGGATTTAGCATTGCCGAATTTAACAGATCACCGCCAGATCCCTTTTGACGATAATGGGGTCTGACCGTTTTTGACATAAATGCCGGGTTTTGGCTGGACAAATACTACTGCATACGTTTTTTAATCGGGCCAACAGCTGGCATTTATGCTGGATCATCTCTAAGAGATTTGAACGCAGCCTTAGTATAAACATAATTACAAAACTTAAGGTAACATCTAACATGGCAAGTTCCCATGATACTGACATCTAAATGGGCAAATAGTACACCTATTAAAGGGAGTCTTTCACCTAATCTGAGCGTTTTAGACCGCTCAGATCAGGTTATAGGCTCTTTAAACCGCGCCAGTTCCCAGTCCGCCGTCCTCTGGTGCCGCTCGTGACGTCCGCCGGCTGGAGGTGTGTTTTTCTGGGCACATCGCCCAGTAACGCCGCCTCTGGGCACCTTCAGAAGATCATATGCATAAGTTTAAAAAGTGTTATTTTCATTATCTGGACAAGGGACACAGACGAGAAAGGTACGATTGTAATGAGGGTCAAAGAGTCTATAACCTGATCTGAGCGGTCTAAAACGCTCAGATTAGGTGAAAGACTCCCTTTAAAACATAAATTAGGATCATGGCATTTAGGAACAGGGGAGACTTCTCCTCCTAATATCAGCTCTCCAATTACTATAATTTTACAACTGAAAAGCAAAAGGGTAACCATGTTTTGAACTTCTGACTTTCAGGATCCATATCTCACCATCCACTACAGCTTAGAACATGAGACTACCATCATTTTATAGACAATCATCTTGACTATATCATACATAAATTGGACTTGCAACTATTTAGCTTATGATTAGTTATGCAAATTCTTGTCATGTAACTGCATTGTTACTATTTTGCCCCTAAAATTCTAAATTTTCATCATTTATTATTTTGTTAGTATCTTGTAAATCCACCTTTGGCTTTCAACATTGCCTGAATCTGTCTGGACATGCTCTTAATCAGATTCAAGCATGTGTCGACTGAAATCTATTACAAGGTCTCTTCTACAAGTTCCCAATGTTGGTGCATATTGGTCGACTCACTTGGGTACAAATACAGTTTTTTCTTCAACTCTACCCACAAGTGTTCAATTGGAATGAAGTCTGGGGACTATGGGGCCAATACAGCACCTCTGCTTCATGGTCATTGAACCTTTTCTTCGCCAATCTCAACGTATGCTTCGGGTCGTTGTCCTGCTGGAACACTATGTCATCCTTTTCATACCCATGGTTCTCGAATGCACAAAGTAACTTGCTCACATATAGCTCACCATTGAGACCATCGATCCTGGTCAAGTATCCAACGCCTTTGGCTGTGAAACAACCCTAATATCAATAGGCTTCACCCACCGAACTTGACAGTTCCTTCAATTTCTCAATCCATTAGCCCCTTTTTCCCTTGTTTCTCCCAGACCCATTTGCACCCCTCAGAGCCCAGTCTATTGACTTTCATCTCAGTGCTCCAAATCACCCGTTTCCAATCTTCTACTGTCCACTGTTCGGACTTTATTTCAAACTCGAGCTAAAGCTTCTTATGAGGATATCGAAGTCGGGGCTTCTTCGCCTTTTTTCAGGCCACCATTCCAGACTTGTATAATGGGTTTCGCATGGAAGTCTGTAATCTCACTATTACGAAGCATACAAGCCACCTCCACTGCTGTGTTTGTTGTGCCAGAACTGATAGACCTTGTTATAAGCCAAAATGTTTACGCCGATGTTTTGCGTGGACGTCCACCTCTTGACTTTGGAATGGATAGACGGACTTCATTTTGTATTTTTCCAACTTTCATGGCACTCACATAATGCAGTTTGGCAATTTTCTTGGCCAAGATACCGCAACCGATGAGCTGGATGATGCTGTTTCTCTTTTCTTGTGAAATCTTCTTCATGGCTGCTCCTCAATTTGAACCAGTGACCTTTTGCTTGGGAATCAACCTAATAAACACACTAAACTATTAGGGAATGTGAGAACAGGTTGTAATTGGTAGTATACATGAAGAAAAAGATTGTTCCACCACCAGGAGCAAAACCGTAACAAAGCAGTTACATGACAAGAATCTGTATAACTAATCATACGCTAAATAGTTGCAAGTCCAATTTATGTATGAGATAGCCAAGATCATGGGCATAGGGATTACCATAGCAGCCATAGCAATGGCTATGGGGCCCTACGCCACTGGGGGTCTGGGCTGCCGGCTGAGGATTATATATATTTTTTAATTCATGTGGCGTAGCTACAGGGGTCGCTGGCCCCTCCAGGACAGACAGAGAAAGCACTATCTGCAGGGCCTGCAGGCTGTGGGCGGTGCGATAGGGTGCGGCCAGAGGCAGAGAGGCATACCTGCAATGAGGAGATGGAGTGGTCCCGCTCCCAGTCTGGGCAGCAGTCAAACTGGCCGGAGGTGGAGGATGCGGAGCGTACAGCGAAGCTGCGTGCTGCTGGGCCTGGCAGCGCTGCTGGAGTGTGGGCGCGCATACGTTTTAAGTGGCTGTGAGGTGAGGGCTGGCTGACTCTGGGACTGGTAAAACTTACTCTGGAGTCCTGGACCATTATATCTGGGGAGGAGGGGGGAGCAGCACCCTGGAGGTCTGGACCAGTACATTTAAGGAGAAGGGGGGAGCAGGACCCTGGAGGTCTGGACCAGTACATTTAAGGAGAAGGGGAGAGCAGGACCCTGGAGGTCTGGTCTGGACCATTCTATAGGGGAAAACAGGACACTGGAGGTCTGGACCATTATATCTGGGGAGGAGGGGGAGCAGGACCCTGGAGGTCTGGACCATTATATTTAAGGAGAAGGGGGGATCAGGACCCTGGAGGTCTAGATCATTATATTTAAGAAGGGGGGAGCAGGACCCTGGAGGTCTGGACCATTATATTTAAGGAGAAGGGGGGAGCAGGATCCTGGAGGTCTGGACCATTATATAGGGGGGGAACAGGACACTGGGAGGTCTGGACCATTCTATTTAGGGGGAAGCAGGACCCTGGAGGTCTGGACCATTATATAGGGAGGAGGGGGGGAGCAGGGCCCTGGAGGTCTGGACCAATTATATGTTGGGAGAAGGGGGGATCAGGACCCTGGAGGTCTGGACCATTATATTTAAGGAGAAGGGGGGAGCAGGATCCTGGAGGTCTGGACCATTATATTTAAGGAGAAGGGGGGAGCAGGATCCTGGAGGTCTGGACCATTATATAGGGGGGGGGGGGGGGGAACAGGACACTAGAGGTCTGGACCATTCTATTTAGGGGAAGCAGGACCCTGGAGTTCTGGATCATTATATAGGGAGGAGCAGGACCTTGGAGGTCTGGACCATTATATATTGGGAGTAGGGGGAAGCAGGATCCTGGAGGTCTGGACCATTATATATGGGGAGTAGGGGGAAGCAGGATCCTGGAGGTCTGGAACATTATATATGGGGAGTAGGGGGAAGCATGAACCTGGAGGTCTGGACCATTATATAGGCAGGAGGGGGGAGCAGGACACTTGATGTCTGGACCATTATATCTGGGGACTGGCGGTGGGAGATTTAGGGTGGGGGTGGGGAGTCTAGGAGGGGTGTGGGGATGTTGGGGTGGGAGGTCCTGGAAGGGTGTTTGAGTGGGAGCTCTGGAAGGGGTGGAGGTCTGAGAGGTATGTGGGGGTGGGAGATCCGGGAAGGGGGGCTCATAAAAAAATGTTGCTATGGGGCCCAGTCATTTCTAGCTACGCCCCTGGCCAAGATGATTGTCTATAAAATGATTGTAGTCTCACTTTCGAAGCTGTAGTGGATGGTAGGATATGGAGTCTGAAAGTCAAAAGTTAAAAACATTGTTACCCTTTTGCTCATCAGTGTATGTTGTGTTTGGGGAAATCTGGACAAATAAAAAAAAAACATTTCATTATGAAACCGGAGTACCCTTTGAAGAACAAAGGATCGGGTATGTTGAACCCTTCACCTCCAACCCCCTCCCCCCATACACACACACATCTTCTGCTGGGAGAGTCGAGATAGCCCCAGCCACATTAGATTATTTCTCACTCCTAATGTATATGGCCACCTCTAGTTCTGCCCTGGTTTCTGCTTCAGTTTGATTTGTGGGTAAATATGGATGTATTATTGGCATTTACATTCTACGGTAATTCTATTACAAGCAGAGAAAACAAAATACAAAAAGATGTTTAATTCTTTTCTATTCAATATTATCTTTATTTATTGGGCTTTTGAGTTACAAAATTCCACAAAAATAATTTTAACTATTATCTTATCTTCAAAACATCATTCACAAAAACTATATTTTTTAAAAACATAAGCATTTTTACTGGGCCACACCTGAACTGCACCTATGTTAAAAGTGGCAAATCCAGATGGAGCCTGGTAATTAGTGGCAACCAAGGTGCTGTACCTCAGGCTCAAACTGCACAGGTAAGAGCACCCCGAGGCTAATCTCAGACAAGCGAGTTCACTGCGAGAAACATGCTGCTTGTGTGAGCATAATTTGTCGTCCTTAAGGCCTCATGCACACAAGCGTTTTTTTTTAAGGTCCGCAAAAACGGGGTCCGTGATCCGTGACCATTTTTTAGTCCGTGGGTCTTCCTTGTTTTTTGGAGGATCCACGGACATGAAAAATGAAGTAAAGTAAAGTTTGCCATTGAAATGATAGGAAAAAACGGACACGATCACGGACGCGGATGACAATCTTGTGTGTATCCGTGATTTTTCACGGACCCATTGACTGAATGGGTCCATGAACCGTTGGCCGCGAAAAAAATAGGACAGGTCTTATTTTTTTCACGCCCAGGAAACATGGATCACGGATGCGGCTGCCAAACGGTGCATTTCCCGATTTTTCCACGGACCCATTGAAAGTCAATGGGTCCGCGAAAAAAAACAGAAAACGGCACAACGGCCACGGATGCACACAACGGTCATGTGCATGAGGCCTAACTCTGCTCCTCTGACAGGATCGCAGAGCATTAGAATGATTTATAATGCTGCAAGTCCCTGCCAGACCGCAGATCTACTGAACTGTACTGATGGCATTTGTCAGAATACTGCCGTAAATTCAAGGTTTGGCAGGGACACACAGCATTATAAATCATTATTATACACTGCGATTCTGTCATAGCGGCAGAGTTCAAAATGAGAAATCAGTGACATACAGCGTGTTTCTCGCAGTGAACTCACTCATCTGAGACTGTGGCCTAAGGCATTCAAATAAATCAGCGTTAAGCTAAATTAACCTCGTCTCTGCCGTCATAATTGGCATTTTTGAATGAAATTTAAAATAAATGCTTTGGGAGAATTAAATCTGAAAATGCTAACAAGCATAGCACATGCCTAAGCATTTTACAGTTGTTGTCAGCCTTCTAAGGTGTGTGCAGACAAAATGTGTATTTTTTTTGTTGTAAAAATCCAGCACACAATCTGACCCCTGCATTTCTGTTGCAAAATTTTAATATTTCATGCAGTGGATCCACATATAGATTTATCCCCATTCAATGGGACTAATCTGCATTAGTGATGAGCGTCAGGGGCAATATTCAAATTTGCTATATTTTGCGAATATTCATCATAAATTTGCAAATTCGAGAGTATGCCAATTTTCGCAATCAAGAAAATAATGGCAATGTAATATGCGTGTATTGCGCACGCAATACAGGTGTGGGTCACTTTTGCTACATTTTTCAAGCTGCTAGAAGTTTCCAGAGACTGGAGAAAATGGTTGGCACAGCAGAACATTACAATAGCTTTATATGCAGATAGAGTGCTCCAATATATTAGCGATTGTGCAAATCGGCAATTAATGATGCGCATATTTTGGCACAATACGTGCAAGTTCACATTTTAGCAGGTCTGAGTACATATTAGGCCTCTTGCACATGACCGTATGGCTTTTTCTGTATTTTGCGGTCCGCAAACAATACGGATGACGTCTGTGTGCATTCAAATTTTTTGGTGGAACTGAACAGCTGGACCCTGAAAGAACAGTACTATCCTTGTCCGTTATACGGACAATAATAGGACATGTTCTATCTTTGAACGGAAAAAACAGAAATATGGAAGCGGAAGGCATACGGAGTGCCTTCAGTTTTTTGGGCGGATCCATTGAAATGAATGGTTCCGTATACGCAACGCAAACTACGGAAAAAAAACCTTTTGTGTGCAAGAAGCCTTACTGATTGGTGCACTAAGTATTGTTGTGAACTTGTGACATCACAGCACTATGTCTGTAGCATGTACGTATGGACAGCAGAACCTAACACCCTGCACTGGAACCCATCAGCTACACTATATCACCTACACTGACTATCTCCCACTAATGACACTAGTGTCTCTCAGAACTGCAGAAAATGGCTACTGAGGAGGTTCTTATATAGTAAGGGGTAGGCAACCTTCCTATTGGTTGCTAGGGATGTTGCTAAGCTCAGATAAAGACATTGCAGCCTTCTCATTGGCCCACAAGAAAGAAGCAGGGAGGGATCATGGGTTCAGATGAAAAAAAATAAAAAAAATAAAGAATATTCACAAATACATATCACTATATTCTAAATTTGAATATTCACGCCCAACACTAATCTGCATGTGGCCACCCACTGTGGTTTCCTCTCCATGTTGTGATATGATATTTATTCCTGAGCTGCACATTTCACATAAGAGTCATAGTTTATCAACAACTGGAGGAGGATTAAGTGAATTTCACATGGATTTTGGCACGGAATAGGTACCGAAGTGCACATGGATAATTTGCCATGTAAACATACCTAAAAGGGTACTACTATACCTCTTTGGGGAAGGCTTTGCATATCCTGCATTCGGCTCTGAATCTACTTCTGCAGGCAGCTATATTACACTAGTGTAAAATTGTCATTAAAAGCACTAGTTAGTTATATTGAGGACTCGCCTTACCAACCTGAAAACAAGGTAGTTATTTCTATACTTATTTTTCAGGCAAAGGCTGTACTTTCACAGTGCATCAGTCATCTCAGACTTAGTAGTCATTAGTAGTCTTCACTTCAAACACGTTTATTGACACCTCATTAAACACTCCCTATTTCTGGTCAACAAATTACATTTTCAAAATAAATTTAACAAAAATAACCACTCAATAATACCGCCAACCATTCAAGTATTCTGCACAATAATACCGCCAACCATTCAAGTTTTCTGGACAATATTACCGCCAACCATTCAAGTATTCTGGACTGTTTACTAACTGCTAGACTAATCATCATTATAGCTCATGGGTGGCTCGATGAGCAACGGGAACTTTATCAAAGTCAGCATTCTGGATCAGTTGATAGTAGAACTGCGTAAGCTGCTCTAAGCCCTCCACAGAAATGCGTTCATTTAACCCATGGATCCTGAAAAGATCAAAAGCAAAGTTGAGTTGGTCAAGGACAAAACACAATTCACTTTTATGAGAGCAAAGTAGGAAATAAGGATACATAAGCAACATGTGCGCAACCAAAAAGGATAAAGAAAAATGTACATTAAAAACACTCAAAAATAGTGACCCCATAGAAGTGGCCACCTATAAAAAGCAATTTACACAAGGTTAAGAATATCATCTATTACATTAAAGCCAATATAAATTAGTATAATGGACAAATAAAACAGTCACCCCACAATGAGTGCTGCAACACATTTCGACTGTGCTGCAAAAAAAAAGGTGCACAGTGCATACTAGCGTAACAACTAGAAATGAGCACTTTTCTTGAAATTAATTTAAATATAAACTGTACCACTCAATTGAAAAACAAACTGAAATCTTTTAGGTGGAGGGAAGAAAAAAAAAATAACTAAAATAATGTGGTTGCATAAGTGTGCACACCCTCTCATAACTGGGGATGTAGCTGTGTTCAGAATTAAGCAATTACATTCAAAATCATGTAAAATAGGAGTCAGCATACACCTGCCATCATTTAAAGTGCCTCTGATTAACCCTAAATAAAGTTCAGCTGCTCTAGTTGGTCTTTCTTGAAATATTCTTAGTCACATCCCACAGCAAAAGCAGAGGTCCACAGAGAGCTTCCAAAGCTTTAGAGCAGGGGTGCACAACCTGCGGCCCCCAGAGCCATGGTTTGCGGCCCACGCTCTGCTGGGCAGAAACACAGCTGATCCTGCATTCAGCTGTGTTTCTGCACAGAGCGCTGCACAGCAGATGGATCACAGGTTTTGCTCCTGCACTGTAGCAGGAGCGGAAAGGGTCCCCGGTTATTAATAAGATCGGGGAAGCCGAGGAGAAGACAGAAGCGCTTTACTAGCACTTTTGCCTTTTCCTCTATGAGCGCTCTGCAGTGTGGACCTGGCGATCACGTGATCGCTGGGTGTCTCGGGAACAGAGGAGCGCTGCCCTAGTACAAAGCCTCCGCAGCAGGCTGGTTTCCCTGTAACTGGGGCTCCAAAAAAAAGTCACTTATTGTTTCCCAAAGGTCTTTCAGTGACCTCTTGGGGAAAAAATATGTGGTAAAACTAAATAAATATATAATAAAACATAAATAAAAGAAAAGAGAAATAAAATATGTGGCATAAAAAAATAGAAAATTATTAGAAAATAAATAAAAGGGTTATCCGAGTTATGAAAAAAAAAATATATAGCAAATAGCACTGAAAATCTGATGGGCAGTAATATATAACTAAGCTAAGCAAGCTTTATGCAAAAAAAATAATAATTATATATTTCCTCATTTCCCTGGTTCTCTTCTGGCCCTTTGTTTACATGCAATAAAAACACTCTCTGCCCCTCCCCCTGCACTGCTAAGGGAGTGGATACAAGAGCTGCCCTGAGTGACATGTCTGCCTGCTGGGGGACTCTGCAGCATGTTGTATGTGTAGGACTACAAGTCCCAGCTGTATAATGACACTGCTAAGGGAGTGGATACAAGAGCTGCCCTGAGTGCTGGGAGACTCTACAGCATGTTGTAAGTGTAGAACTACAAGTCCCAGCTGTATAATGACTTCTAATACACACAGGATCTTCCCCCTACCTTCTTGTGCAATGCTCTCTCTAGTCCTTCAGCTCCTGTGCCCAGAATTGTCACTGTTGCAGATACCCAGTACCCAGTGTGTGCAGCTGGAGGGGTTAAGAATCCTAGCAGAAAGAGCAGGCACTGAAGGGGGCGTGGCCAGCACAGTGACGTCTTGTTTACAGGCTTGTAAATGACCTTTATCAGAGCAGGGAGAGAAGCTGACATCACAGGTCATGTGACCCTAGTGAAATCTGAGAAACCAGCCACTGCAGATAAAGTGAGTTAATTGGAAAGCTGTTATATTTGCTTAGTTAGGAACATAGAAAGAACAAAAAAATAACTCGGACAACCCCTTTAAAAAAATAAAATACAATAAAAGGAAAAAGTGCTTAATAAAAGAGTGTTCACTGTCCCACAACAGTCTTTTTATGACCATATGTGGAAAAAATATATATAAAAAATATATATAAATTAATAAAATTATTAAAAATAATACAATAAACTATTAATAAAATTCAAATAGAAGTAAAAAATAAAAAGGAAAAAGTGCAAAATTTAAAAAAGTGACAGTGTTCCCCAAGGTCTTTTTATGACCTCTTGGGGGACATATTATGTAGCAGAAATATATTAAGTAAAAAAAAAAGATTTAATACACAAAAGAAAAAACACCCACACTAATCAAAACCGTCACCATTACCGCCCCATTCACGTGAAAATGTTCATATTATATAACAACGTCCTACACAAAATAGGGAACTAATTATAATAATTTATTTTGGTGTCAGTTTGCATATTTAAAGAATAAGGAGCTATAGTTTGAAAAAAGATATACTTTTTAAAAACCATTTTGTACAGTTTCCCCCAAATGAAAATTGTTGCAAAAATTATTTTGGTAGTCCAACAAATAAGATAGTTACAACCATTTGAACCACCACACGCGCTAAATCACAAAAAAGTGTCTGGTCATTAAAGGGAACCCGTCACCAGGATTTTGGGTATAGAGCTGAGGACATGGGTTGCTAGATAGCCGCTAGCACATCTGCAATACCCAGTCCCCATAGCTCTGTGTGCTTTTATTGTGTAAAAAAACGATTTGATACATATGCACATTAACCTGAGATGAGTCAGAGCTTGAAAATATGACTCTTCTCTGGTCACACAAGATAGATATTACTCTTATGTTAATTTGCATATGTATCAAATATTTTTTTTTACTCAATAAAAGCACACAGAGCTATGGGGATTGCGGATGTACAAACCGGATTCCAAAAAAGTTGGGACACTATACAAATCGTGAATAAAAACTGAATACAATGATGTGGCGGTGCCATCTTCTAATATTTTATTCAGAATAGAACATAAATCACGGAACAAAAGTTTAAACTGAGAAAATGTACAATTTTAAGGGAAAAATATGTTGAATCAGAATTTCATGGTGTCAACAAATCCCCAAAAAGTTGGGACAAGGCCATTTTCACCACTGTGTGGCATCTCCCCTATTTCTTACAACACTCAACAGATGTCTGGGGACCGAGGAGACCAGTTTCTCAAGTTTAGAAATAGGAATGCTCTCCCATTCTTGTCTAATACAGGCCTCTAATTGTTCAATCGTCTTGGGCCTTCTTTTTTGCACCTTCCTCTTTATGATGCGCCAAATGTTCTCTATAGGTGAAAGATCTGGACTGCAGACTGGCCATTTCAGTACCCGGATCCTTCTCCTACGCAGCCATGATGTTGTGATTGATGCAGAATGTGGTCTGGCATTATCTTGTTGAAAAATGCAGGGTCTTCCCTGAAAGAGATGATGTCTGGATGGGAGCATATGTTGTTCTAGAACCTGAATATATTTTTCTGCATTGATGGTGCCTTTCCAGACATGCAAGCTGCCCATGCCACACGCACTCATGCAACCCCATACCATCAGAGATGGGGGCTTCTGAACTGAGCGTTGATAACAACTTGGGTTGTCCTTGTCCTCTTTGGTCCGGATGAGATGGCGTCCCAGATTTCCAAAAAGAACTTCGAATCGTGACTCGTCTGACCACAGAACAGTCTTCCATTTTGCCACACTCCATTTTAAATGATCCCTGGCCCAGTGAAAACGCCTGAGCTTGTGGATCTTGCTTAGAAATGGCTTCTTCTTTGCACTGTAGAGTTTCAGCTGGCAACGGCGGATGGCACGGTGGATTGTGTTCACTGACAATGGTTTCTGGAAGTATTCCTGAGCCCATTCTGTGATTTCCTTTACAGTAGCATTCCTGTTTGTGGTGCAGTGTCGTTTAAGGGCCCGGAGATCACGGGCATCCAGTATGGTTTTACGGCCTTGACCCTTACGCACAGAGATTGTTCCAGATTCTCTGAATCTTCGGATGATGTTATGCACAGTTGATGATGATAGATGCAAAGTCTTTGCAATTTTTCGCTGGGTAACACCTTTCTGATATTGCTCCACTATCTTTTTGCGCATCATTGTGGGAATTGGTGATCTCTTGGCTTCTGAGAGACACTGCCACTCTGAGAAGCTCTTTTTATACCCAATCATGTTGCCAATTGACCTAATTAGTGTTAATTGGTCTTCCAGCTCTTCGTTATGCTCAAATTTACTTTTTCCAGCCTCTTATTGCTACTTGTCCCAACTTTTTGGGGATTTGTTGACACCGTGAAAATTTGAATCAACGTATTTTTCCTTTAAAATTATACATTTACTCGGATTAAACGTTTGATCTGTCATCTACGTTCTATTACAAATAAAATATTGACATTTGCCATCTCCACATCATTGCATTCAGTTTTTATTCAAAATTTGTTTAGTGTCCCAACTTTTTTGGAATCCGGTTTGTACTAGTGGCCAACTAGCAACCCATGTCCTCAGCTCTATACCCAAAATCCCGGTGACAGGTTCCCTTTAACCTCTTCAGGACATAGGGCGTGCGGTGATCGCTACCCGCGGTGCCTGCTTAAATCATTGAGCAGGCACCTAGGCTAAATGCGCGGGGGGGGGGGCCTTGGTTCCCGTGACCCCCTCCATGTCGGCGATTGCAGCAAACCGCAGGTCAATTCAGACCTGCGGTTCGATGCGCTTTCTGATCCCCGCGGTCCCTGACCGCGGGGATCAGAAACTTTAGTATTCCTATAATATATCTTTATCCCCTGCACCCCTGAGTGATTTTATCCCGGTGGGAGGTGCAGGGGGAGGGTTGCGGGCTGTGCGGAAGGCGGGCGGTGCGGCAGGCGAGAGATCGCGATCCCCCGCCCGCCTCCCCTTGAATAATCGTTGGTGGCCAGTGGGTATACCAGGGTGTCAGCACATTGATGACACCCTGGTATAAACGGCTGACATCTGTGATGCGATGTCAGCCGTTTAACCCTTTCCATACCGCGGTCCGTACAGACCGCGGTATGGAAAAGGTTAACAGTAAGAGGGGGCTCCCTCCCTCTCCCATCGGGGGGCTGCTGTGCCTTTGCAGCCCCCCCGATGGGAGAGGGAGAGAGCCCCCAGACAGATCCCCTCATTACCCTTCCCCGTCTGCGAAGTTGTGGCAGACGGGGAAGGTTCCCATGGCAACAGGACGCCTTCTCAGGCATCCTGCTGTCCATGGTGCTGAACAGATCTGCGCTAAAGGCATAGATCTGTTCAGACAAAGTGTAAGTAAAATACAGTACAGTACACTATATAGTGTACTGTACTGTATTATACAGACATTAGACCCACTGGATCTTCAAGAACCAAGTGGGTCTGGGTAAAATAAAAGCAAAAGAAGTGAAAAAAATTTAAAAATCAAAAAACACATTTATCACTGATTAAAAATGAAAAAAATAAAATTCCCTACACATGTTATATATCACCGCGTCCGTAACGACCTGATCTATAAAACGGTCATGTTACTTTACCCGAATGGTGAACGCCATAAAAATAAAAAACTATGATGAAATTGAAATTGTGCCCACCTTACTTCCCAAAAAAGGTAATAAAAGTGATCAAAAAAGTCGTATGTACGCCAAAATAGTACCAATCAGTCACCTCATCCCGCAAAAAATGAGACCCTACCTAAGATAATCGACCAAAAACTGAAAAATTTCACAAAAAGTGTAATAGCAAGCGATCAAAAAGTCATACGCACCCCAAAATAGTGCCAAACAGTCATCTCATCCCGCAAAAATCACACCCTACCCAAGATAATCGACCAAAAACTGAAAAAACTATGGCTCTCAGAATATGGAGACACTAAAACTAGATTTTTTTTGTTTCAAAAATAAAATCATTGTGTAAAACTTACATAAATAAAAAAATTGTATACATATTAGGTATCGCCGCGTCCGTGACAACCTGCTCTATGAAAATATTACATGATCTAACCTGTCAGATGAATGTTGAAAATAACAAAAAAAAAACAGCTATTTCTTGTTACCTTGCCTCACAAAAAATGTAATATAGAGCAACCAAAAATCATATGTACCCTAAACTAGTACCAACAATACTGCCACCCTATCCCGTAGTTTCTAAAATGGGGTACATTTTTTGGAGTTTCTACTCTAGGGGTGCATCAGGGGGGCTTCAAATGGGACATTGTGTCAAAAAAAACGGTCCAGCAAAATCTGCCTTCTAAAACCGTATGGCATTCCTTTCCTTCTGCACCCTGCCGTGTGCCCGTACAGCGGTTTACGACCACATATCGGGTGTTTCTGTAAACTACAGAATCAGAGCCATAAATATTGAGTTTTGTTTGGCTGTTAACCTTTGCTTTGTAACTGGAAAAAAATAAAATATTAAAATGGAAAATCTGCCAAAAAAGTGACATTTTGAAATTGTATCTCTATTTTTCATTAAATTCTACTCTAGGGTGCATCAGGGGGGCTTCAAATGGGACATGGTGTCAAAAAAAACAGTCCAGCAAAATTTGCCTTCTAAAACCATACGGCGCACCTTTCCCTCTACGTCCTACTGTGTGCCCGTACAGTAGTTTACGGCCACATATGGGGTGTTTCTGCAAACTAGAGAATCGGGGCAATAAATATAGCATTTTGTTTGGCTGTTAACCCTTGATTTGTTACTGGAAAAAATTGGATTAAAATGGAAAATTTGCCCAAAAATTTAAATTCTCAAATTTCATCTCCATTTGCCAATAACTCTTGTGCAACACCTAAAGGGTTAACAAAGTTTGTAAAATCAGTCTTGAATACCTTGAGGGGTGTAGTTCCTTAGGTGGGTCACTTTTATGGAGTTTCTACTTTAGGGGTGCATCGGGGGGGCTTCAAATGGGACATGGTGTCTAAAAAACCAGTCCAGCAAAATCTGCCTTCCAAAAACCAAACGGCGCACCTTTCACTCTACGCCCCGCTGTGTGGCCGTACAGTAGTTTACGGCCACGTATGGTGTGTTTTTGTAAACGGCAGAGTCAGGGCAATAAAGATACAGTCTTGTTTGGCTGTTAACCCTTGCTTTGTTAGTGGAAAAAATGGGTTACTTTGAAATTTGCAAATTTTTAGTAAATTAGGTATTTTTTTAATGCAATTTTAGCAGTGTCATGAAGTACAATATGTGTCGAAAAAACAATCTCAGAACGGCCTGGGTAAGTCAAAGCGTTTTAAAGTTATCAGCACTTAAAGTGACACTGGTCAGATTTGCCAAAAAATGGCCTGGTCCTAAGGTGAAATAAGGCTGTGTCCTTAAGGGGTTAAGGCCTTTTTGGGCCCGGTCATTCAAGCGTTAACCAATAAGCGCCTTCCGCACTAGCAAGGTGATGTGCTTACTGGTTACTGCAGGGCGCCTATAACTGCATTGGCAGGAGATGGTAATAACCAGCGAGCTCCGTCCTCTGCAGTGAAGGAAAACGCTGATTTATAAATAGGAGGCAGAATGGAAGAAAATGTCGCCACTTTTCTGGTAAAAATGATTTTTAACAAGTTCCTGAAGCATGGCCTCTAAATTAGAAGATTCATACTTACCTGCTCCATTCCGTTCTGGTCCTCTGCACTGCCTCCATCTTCCGGTTCCTGCTCTGTTTACACCTGGCAGTGCATGGCCATGGTCACTTGCACGGCTCCAGTCAATGACTGGCTTCAGAAGTGACATGCTGCTTGTGGCCACATCACCGCCTAAGCCAGTCATTGGCTGGAGTGGTGTATGACCATGTCCACGCACTGCCAGGTGTAAACAGCGGAGGCAGTGTGAAGGACCGTAGCGGTGGGGAGCAGGTAAGTATAACTCATCTGTTTCAGGGGCTATGCTGCAGCACGATATTTGGGACAATTACTGGGAACAAGTGTTCATAGGAGCACTCATATCTTATATCTGGCTGGTATAATCGTGCAGCTGATCAGTCGATAAACAAGGAATCGCTCATTTGTCGGCTGATTTGCATATTTTATCAGGATGAAAGATGTCTGAATATCTGCAGCACATCTTCCTGTGTAATCTAAATGAAGGCGGAACGACTGTGGCAGCGATCACTCCTCCCCAGTCACTTTGCTTGTGTAATAGGCAGATGTGCGCCGATCAACGTTTTTTTTTAATTTGAGGCACCTTGAAATAGAGCGATGTGATAATGCGGCCCCCAGACCAAAAAAGGTTGTGCACCCCTGCTTTAGAGGGATTGCATTGTTAAAAGGTATCAGTCAGGAGAAGGGTACAACAGATTTTCCAAGGCATTAGATATATCATAGAACACAGTAAAGACACTCATCATCAAGTGGAGAAAATATAACACAACAGTGACATTACCAAGAACTGGATGTCCCTCCAAAATTTTAGGGCATGACGTCATGAGATCATGTGACTGCTTAGTTCCGCCCTTTACAGACTGTGCCAGATGCAGGAAAAGGGCTGTAAGGAGAAGCAGAGCAGCGTCCAGAGCAGGGAGAGTGCAGGCACTTACAGTATGCTGTGGTCAGTGATTTCTGGTGAGGGGTCTGGGGGCTGTATTTTTATGCAGTTTGTAGTGAAGTATATGAGGTGTGTGAGAGCTGCTAGAAGGGTTTATAAAGTCACCCACAGTTACATTGCTCACCATACAGTACATGTAAGTACCCTTACATTAGGTATTTTAACTCCATAAGGTGGTTTTGCCTCGTCTGTGCGCTCTCCACACTGAATTTTATCTCCTCTGTGCCCCCTCCACACAGTGGTAGAGATAATTTCAGATTTTGAAATTTGCTTACACTTCGTTTGGTGGTAGAAGCAGAATTGCGTTATGGATTCCGTTACCACAGACCATAACTTAATTCTATGATGGAATGCATAACGGAATGCCTTTAAAGGCATTCCGTTATTCATTCCGTCATAATAGAAGTCTATGAGCTACATAACGGATCCGTCCCGTTTCCGTTATGCAGGGGAGTCCTCTCCTGCATAATGGAAACAGGACAGATCCATTATGCAGGCAATAGACTTCAAATATGACGGAATGAATAATGGAATGCCTCTAAAGGCATTCCGTTATGCATTCTACGTCATAGAATTGCGTTATGGTCTGTGGTAACGGAATCCATAATGCAATTCTGCTTCTACCACCAAACGAAGCACAAACAAATTTTATGACATGAAATTCGCTCATCCCTACACAGTGGTTTTGCCTCCTCCACACGGATTATAATATATAATGGCCCCTCTGTATTATTAGTATATACAGTCCTGATCAAAAGTTTAAGACCACTTGAAAATGGCATAAAATCATATTTAGCATGGCTGGATCTTAACAAGGTTCCAAGTAGAGCTTCAACATGCAACAAGAAGAAATGTGAGTGAGACAAAACATTTTTTGAGCATTCAATTTAATGAAAACAATGAATAAACTGAAACAGGCTGTTTTTCAGCTGATCAAAAGTTTAGGACCACACCTCCAAAAAAAACGAAACCCCCCAAAACAGAAATCCAACTTCCAAAGTTGAATTCAGTAATGAGTAGCTCCGCCGTTATTATAACTTCCAAAATTCGTTTCGGCATGCTTGATGCAAGCGTTTCCATGAGGTGAGTGGGAACATTTCTCCAAGTGGTGAAGACGGCCGTACCAAGTTGTCCATTTTTGTAAACTTTCCTTGCCATCCATCCCCAAAGGTTCTCAATTGAATTTCGATAAGGGGAACACGCAGGATGGGCCAAAAGAGTGATGTTATTCTCCTGGAAGAAGTCCCTTGTCCTGAGGGCATTGTGTACTGTAGCGTTGTCCTGTTGAAAAACCCAGTCGTTACCACACAGACGAGGGCCCTCAGTCATGAGGAATGCTCTCTGCAACATCTGGACATAGCCAGCGGCCGTTTGACGCCCCTGCACTTCCTGAAGCTCCCCAGACCATTATGGCGCCCCCTCGACTGTGGCGCGTAGAAAACATCTTAGGTGGGATCTGCTTGTCATGCCAGTAACGTTGAAAACCATGAGGACCATCAAGGTTACATTTTTTCTCATCAGAGAATAAAACTTTCAAAGGTGGTAGAATGTCCCATGTTTGGTGCTCTCTTGCAAAGTCCAAACGAGCATTTCTGTGGTGTTCAGGGAGACGAAGTCTTTGAAGACGTTTTTTGTTTTTGAAGCCCTTCAGTCTCAGATGCCGTCTGATGGTTATGCGGCTGCAGTCAGCACCAGTAAGGGCCTTAATTTGGGTCGAGGATCGTCCAGTGTCTTGACGGACAGCCAACTGGATCCTCCGGCTCAGTGCTGATGAAATTTTTTGGGGTCTTCCACTTGACTTTTTTGTTCCATAACCCTCAGGATCATTTAAGAAATTCCAAATGACTGTCTCGCTGCATCCCACCTCAGCAGCGATGGCGCGCTGTGAGAGACCCTGCTTATGCAGTTCAACAACCCGAACTTTGCCATCACAACGTGTGACTACCTGACAGAAAATGACAATGAATCCACATCTTTGCACAGATTTGGCCTTTTAAAGGCATGTGGTCCTAAAATTTGGATCAGCTGAAAAACAGCCTGTTTCAGTTTAATCGTTATTTTCAATTAATTGAATGCTTAAAAAATGTTTTGTCTCACTCCCATTTCTTCTTGTTGCATGTTGAAGCTCTACTTGGAACCTTGTTAAGAGTCAACAATGTAAAATATGATTTTTTGCCATTTTTAAAGCGGTCTTAAACTTTTGATCAGGACTGTATAATGGCTCCTCTGTATTAGTATATATAATGGCCCCGCTGTATTATAACAGCCCCTTCTGTGTTATTATAATATATAATAGCCCCCTGTGTATTATTATAATGGCCCCTCTGTAATATTAGTATATATTAGTGTGCCTCAACTCTGGTCCTCCTATCTGTCTGGCTCTACCACAGTATTGGGGGGGCAGCAGGATAACAGTGTTGAGGTACAGGGAGGGGAGGATGATAGTAAAGTGAGGAATCTAAAAATACTTTCTGTGAAACTCTGTAGAGATGCAGCTGAAAGAAGGTATCATGGCAGTCTTATCTCCGAATGAAGACGTTGAGCAAAGTCTAAATCACAGGAGATGTCACTAGATGGATGAGGTATGTGGTGCTGTATTATACAGTATATTTCGTAGCAATGTATGTTATGTCCATCCACATATCTGTTTCACGGTAGGGTTGGGGGGTGTATTCAGAATATGGCCCACCCTGCCGCTTCCTGGCCCCAGACTTCAGGTCACACTGTACGTGTTCTGAATTCTGGGGCCTCACACCCATCTACTACATTATCTGTACTCAGAGAGTTATCACTGAGTTATCTGTGGTGTTACATAGGACTGCAGGTGACATCTACCTATATTATCTGTAAAAAGGGGCATGGTCACAGGTTGGGGGGGGGGGGGAGGCGCAATACATGGCTTGCCCCGGGTGCTGGCAACCCACACTACGCCACTGGCTGCAGGAATATCTTGCAAGTACTGGCTGTGTGGTATATATGACAACCATCTGCTGTATTCTTCATATGTCTGGGCTATGGGGTAAAGTGGCAAGATGAAAGCCTTTTCTTACAAGAAAAACATCCAAGCATCTGAAGGCTCCCAAAAGCATGTGGGAAAAGGTCTTATGGTCTGATGAAAGCAAGGTTGAACTTTTTAGCCATAATTCCAATAGATATGTTGGGCGCAAAAACACTGCACATCACCAAAAGAACGCCATACCCACAGTGAAGCATGGTGGTGGCAGCATCATACTTTGGGGCTGTTTTTGTTCAGCTGGAACTGGGGCCTTAGTTAAGCTAGAGGGAATTATGAACAGTTCCAAATACCAGTCAATATTGGCACAGAGCCTTCAGGCTTCTGCTATAAAGCATACATCCAAATCAACAAAGGAATGGCTTCACCAGAAGAAGATTAAAGTTTTGGAATGGCCCAGCCAGAGCCCAGACCTGAATACGATTGAAAATCTGTGCGGTGATTTGAAAAGGGCTGTGCACAGGAGATGCCCTCGAGGAGATGACAGATTTGGAGTGTTTTTGCCCACAGTCAAAATGTGCCACGCTGATAGACTCATACTCAAAAAGACTGAGTGCTGTAATAAAATTAGTTTAAGGGTGTGCACACTTATGAAACCATATTATTTTATTTTTTATATTTTTTCTTCCCTCTACCTAAAAGATTTCAGTTTGTTTTTCAATTGAGTGGTACAGTTTATAGGTCACATTAAAAGGTGGAAAAAGTTCTGAAATGATTTATCTTTGGCTCATTTTTTTACAGCACAGAAACCTGACATTTTAACAGGGGTGTGTAGACTTTTTATATCCACTGTAGGTGAGCCGCTAAAAGCCCTGATTTGAGGCTGAATGCAAGGCATTATGGGCAAGCCTGCCAACTAGGACATCACCTGGTGTCATGTGATCCTCCTTCTTCATATTCCCTCCATTACTGTGCTCGCTAGTGTGATATGTAAATGTCGGATGTGATTTTGACAATTTGCCTGAATCGAATCTATTCATTTTCTATTCATATGTATAATGCTGATATGGAAATATATATGTGTAAAATCAATGATAACTTGCATGAGTAATTGCAAACTGAGCACTGATTACAAACAAGTGAGATTTCTGTCAGTCATCCCGTACCTGCTCAGATCTTCAGCTTTCAATTTGAAAGGGCTAAAACGATAGATACTGTCAGTAAGATTGACAAAATGCCGGCTGTCTGTATTTCCAATGCAGATACCTATTAAAATACATAAGGTTGAGATTAGTTTTGTGTTATATATAATGCAGACATATGTTCTACTCTAATGTACGAGTGTCAACATTGCTGTAAAGAAGTCTGAAGATTCTAATTTACCCAGGTCATGGTATATCAGTAGTAATAAGTCACAGCAAATGGTCTAAATGCGAATTGTCCCACGTTATATACTGGTGACTCATGCTTCAGTCATGGAGGTCAGGTGTGGATTGCATTTGCATGACTCATGCTTCAGTCATGGAGGTCAGGTGTTGATGCATTTGCATAACTATGTGTGGTTAAAGTGCCTCAGGATAGGTGTTAGAGCCACACTGTAAGCTTGAATAGAGAGGTGAAGGGGTTCCACATCTTATGTCTGCCACTTACTATGTGGCTCTAATACCTCTTCCAAGACAATTTAACCACACCTTCAGACATGCAAATGCAATCAACATCTTACCTTCATGACTGAAGCACGAGTCACCAGTTTTTACTATGAAATAATTAGTGTACAAGACAATCTAATTCACAAGACTAGCAAAACGTTTTCAAGAAAAAATAAAAGTCCACTTTATCTGGCGTATTACTACCGATATTGCTGTGAAGAAATATTTTGTCATCATTCAGATTCCTGCTCTTTTCTTTTAAAGGGGTTGTCCATCTTTACGATTGTCGGTACCCTTCTGTTAAAGAAAGAAGAACTCACAATGGTCACTCCAATAGCTTGAAACTACCAAAAGAAATAATTAATTTTTTAATGAAAATCACCAATGAAAATCAGACATTGCTTTTGAACTGTGGTTCAACAGAATAATTGGAAAAACAAACACACTAATCGAATTGACTTGGACAAAATGATGGTACCCCTAGAAAAGATTGAAAATAATTTGACCATAGGGACATGTTAAACTAAGGTGTGTCTAAGTTAATGTTTTCTGTAAGAATGATGATCGCCAAACTAGGGTTGATTCGGGTATCGAATTTTTGATACCGGACAAAAGTATCGAATGGGTATCGACCTCAATACCGGGATTTGACATTTTTCGATACTAGGATGCTCTACTACGCAGTCTAGTATCACAGAGCATGGAGTGTGCTGCTCTGGAGAACACGGAGCACGCTGAGAGCAGCGCGCTCCGTGCTCTGTAATACTAGACTGCGCAATGATTTTAATACTGGGGGGTGCACCGCGCCACCAATGATTTAATACTGTGGAGGAGTGAGGGGGGTAGGGCGCACTGCGCCACGAATGATAATTAACGTTTAATACAGGAGGTTGGGTTCGGGTAGCAGAATCGCATAGCCGTTACCCAGCCTCTATGACAGGAAGCGGCGATCAGCGGCCATCAGCGGCCGTTAACCCCCGGAGTTAACTGCCGCTGATCGCAGCTTCCTTTCATAGAGACTGGGTGACGGCTATGTAATTCTGCACCCAGCCTCCTCTATTTGTATTAAACGTTAACTGACATTGGTGGCACAGTGCGTCCACCCCCCTCTCTCATTGGTGGCAGCAACGGCACAGGGGGAGGGAAAGAGTGACCCCTGTGCCGCCGCTGCCACCAATGAGAGAGAGGGGCGGGCGCACTGCGCCACCAATGATAGTTAACATTTAATACAAATACAGGAGGCTGGGTGCAGGATTCCATAGCAGTCGCCCAGCCTCTATGAAGGGAAGCTGCGAACAGCGGCAGTTAATCCCCGGGGTTAATTGCCGATGATCGCAGCTTCCTGGTCATAGAGACTGGGTGATGGCTATGCGATTCTGCTGCCCGAACCCAGCCTCCTGTATTAAACGTTAATTATCATTGGTGGCGCAGTGCGCCCCCCTCCTCACTTCTCCCCAGTATAAAATCATTGGTGGCGCAGTGCGCCCCCCCCCTCCCCAGCATTAAAATCATTGGTGGCGCAGTGCACCCCCCAGTATTAAAATCATTGGTGGCAGTGGCCACAGGGTCCCCTCCTCCTCATTGGTGCCAGTGGCAGCTTCGGAGCCCCAGCAGTGTAATTGTGGGGCTCCGATCGGTTACCATGGCAGCCAGGATGCTACTGAAGCCCTGGCTGCTATGGTAACCTCCCTGATGCTGTGTGTACTATGCACAGGTCAGCAGCGAGAGTGTGAAGTCCTATTTACCCTGATAGAGCTCTATTAGGGTGAATAGACAAGGGATTAAAAGATCCCAGGTTCTAGCCCCTAGGGGAGGTAATAGTTAATAAATAAAAAGTAAAAAAAAAAAAAAAAAAAAAAAAAAAACACCTGAATATTAAATTATAAAATCACCCCCTTTCCCAATTTTACATATAAAATAGAGATTAGAGGTGAACTCCAGTGTCAGATCGCATTACCCGTTTCTGTCTTAACCAAAGTAGCCTTAAAAGGGTTGTCCCAAAAAATATTCTACAGTTCAAACCAGCACCTGGATCTGAATACTTTTGCAATTCCATGTTATAAAAAATTTAGTATAGCAACAGAATTATTCAATATAATGAATCTGTATAGCGCCACCTGCTGTTTGTTTTTATTGTTATTTCTTTGACTGCTGAGTGCTGAGTGAGAAGGCAGCTCATGCTCAGTTTCGTCTTTCAACTGGCTCCTGAGCTGGGATAGGGAGAACATGGGCATGCCCCCTTAGCTGCAGCAGAAAAGGCACTCCCCTTGAGTTGCCAGCTTGATGTAAATCTAGCAGAGCAATGAATGGGGAGATCTCTGGATCCATGTGAGATACAGAACTGTTTCTAGTTTTGTTAGAAAGAAATTGTCATATACTATATGATGTCTGATTTTCATTGCTTACATTAGTCACGGGATAACTCCTTTAATGGAAGACGAACAAGGGGGAAACCACTGCTGAAAACAAATCACAAGAAAGCAAGACTGGAATTTGCCAAAATGTATACGGACAAGTATGTGTTTGGACACATGAGACAAAACTGGAGCTTTCTGGTAAATTACATGAGTTCTATGTTCACAGATGCAAAAATGAAGGATACAAATAAAGAACATTGTACCTACTGTGAAACATGGAGGAGGCTTGGTTATGTTTTGAGGGCTGTTATGCTGCATCTGGCACAGGGAATCTTGAATCTGTGTAGGGTACAATGAAATCTCAAGACTTATCAAGGCATTTTGGAGCAGAATGTGCTCCCAGTGTCAGAAAGCTTGGTCTCAGTCGCAGGTCTTGTGTCCTCCAACAGGATAATGACCCATAACACACAGATAAAACATCCAAGAATGGCTTAAGAGCAAAGAATTGGACTATGGTGAAGTTGCCTCCGATGAGCCCTGATCTAAATCCAATTGAACATTTGTGGAAGGAACTCAAACGTGCAGCCTGGTGTAGGGCACCCTTCAAACCAGAAACGACTGAAGCAGTTTGCTCACAAGAAGTAGTCTGAAAAACCTGTGGAGAGCTGCAGAAGTGTCATGGAGAGTTACAGAAATCGCATAATTGCAGTGATTACCCCCAAAAGGTTGTGCAACAAAATATTAAGTTAAGGGTACCATCTTTTTTCTCCAGGCCAGTTTCATTAGTTTGTTTTATAGATTATTCTGTTGAACCACAATTCAGAATCAAATGTCTGATTTTCAGTAATTTTTATTTACTTTTATCAGTTTGAAGGTATTTCAGTGACCATTGTGGGTTTTTCTTTTAACGGAAGGGTACCAACAATTTTGTCCACCTGTGTACATAAGCTGTTACATCCCCATAGTAAATGGTAGATCCCGAGTTATCTATATATAATGAGATGACTGTTGATAAAATACCTGTGCAGAACAGCAAGTTTAGACATGTTATTAGGCCTAGTATCCAGAGCAAAAACTGCAAGATTTTAGGTATTTTTAAAAAACTGTAGTGACATGGAAAATGATAACAAAAATCACCAGAAATGTAAAAAAAAAAAGGTGTAACAAAAAAATGCGATTTAAACAACAGGTCGTTTTCCATTTAGACAGACAGATTAGATGTTCTTGAAATGGCAAGAAATGCCCAGGAACGAAACTCTGGCAATCACTGGTAGCAATGATTTACTGTTTTAGCCTGGGATTGGCTGAGCGGCATTCTCAGCCATCTCCTGCAGTATCAAGAACAGAAACAGGAAGTAGAAACGCAGCATGACATATTTTTTTTTTACATTTTATCTCATCTGTAACATTTTTTTTTTTTTTTGTCAACATTTTATTCGGTTTTCATGAAGTAAAAATCAGTATACAATATTCAAGATGATACAGCGAAAATAATTACAATTAATTCAGACCTGCGGTTTGCGGCTTTTACCTGGTGCGGCGGTGGCGGTGCCATCGGGTCCCCGTGGGGCTGTAGGGGGGACCTAATGGCATGGAAGGCAGCCCCCTGGATCTCACAGATCCAGGGGGCTGCCTTCCATTGTAAAAAATAGGGGGGAAAAAGTTGACAGATTAGGTATCGCCGTGTCCGTATCGACCGGCTCTATAAAAATATCACATGACCTAACCCCTCAGATGAACACCGTAACACCGTAAAAAATAAAAACTGTGCTATGTAAACAATTTTTTGTCACTTTACATCACAAAAAGTGTAATAGCAAGCGATCAAAAAGTCATACACACCCCAAAATAGTGCCAAACCGTCATCTTATCCCGCAAAAAAATGACCCCTACCTAAGATAATCGTCTAAAAACTGCAAAAACTATGGCTCTCAGACTATGGAAACACTAAAACATGATTTTTTTTGTTTCAAAAATGAAATCAATGTGTAAAACTTACATAAATAAAAAAAAAGATACATATTAGGTATCGCTGCGTCTGTGACAACCTGGTCTATAGAAATACCACATGATCTAACCTGTCAGATGAATGTTGTAAATAAATAACTAAAAATTAAAACGGTGCCAAAACAGCTATTTCTTGTTACCTTGCCTCACAAAAAGTGTAATATAGAGCAACCAAAAATCATATGTACCCTAAACTAGTACCAACAAAACTGCCACCCTATCCCAAAGTTTCTAAAATGGGGGAACTTTTTTGGAGTTTCTACTCTAGGGGTGCATCAGGGGGGCTTCAAATGGGACACGGAGTCAAAAAAACTGTCCAGCAAAATCTGCCTTCCAAAAACCGTATGGTATTCCTTTCCTTCTGCGCCCTGCCGTGTGCCCGTACAGCGGTTTACGACCGCATACGGAGTGTTTCTGTACACTACAGAATCAGCTACCATAAATATTGAGTTTGGTTTGGCTGTTAACCCTTGCTTTGTAACTGGAAAAAAATTATGAAAATGGAAAATCTGCCAAAAAAGTGAAATTTTGAAATTGTATCTCTATTTTCCATTAATTCTTGTGGAACACCTAAAGGGTTAACAAAGTTTGTAAAATCAGTTTTGAATACCTTGAGGGGTGTAGTTTCTAAAATGGGGTCATTTTGGGTGGTTTCTATTATGTAAGCCTCACAAAGTGACTTCAGATCTGAACTGGTCCTTGAAAAGTGGGTTTTGAAAAATTTCAGAAAAATTTCAAGATTTGCTTCTAAACTTAGTTCTAAGCCTTGTAACATCCCCAAAAAATAAAATCTTTCCCAAAATGATCCAAAACATAAAGTAGTCATATGAGGAATATAAAGTAATAACTATTTGTGTAGGTATTACTATGTATTATAGCAGTAAAGAAATCGAAACTTGGAAATTTGCAATTTAAAAAAAAAATTTGGGCAAATTTAGTATTATTTTATAAATAAAAATTATTTGTTTTAAATCCATTTTACCAGTGTCATGAAGTACAAAATGTGACGAAAAAACAAATCTCAGAGTGGCCTGGATAAGTCAAAGCATTTTTAAGTTATCACCACATAAAGTGACACTGGTCAGATTTGCAAAAAAATGGTAAAATAGATTCCATACAAAATCATACCTGGAGCAACTGGGGCTGCAGAGAACACAGAATGGATAGTTTTCTGCAAAGTCTGGTACCCAAAGTTTGATTCATCATGTGGGCTATTAGGCAGAGGATTAAATGAGTTAAGAACTGAAATGTCCACTCTTTCATCATTTATGGTGTTCCGCACTATGTCCAACACCTGCAAAGTAACAGATGGCAGATGAATTATCACAATATTTCTATTTTCAGATTCTATCCCACTATACAAACATTCCCTTATGAGTTTTCTGTATTCATGAAATGGTGCTGCCCCCTCTTTCTCTTCTTATGCCAACTTTTGTATGAGAGTATAGGAATACATACGAGATGGAAGCAGCAACAGCCTAATAAATACAGTAGACTAAAGCAGGCCATACACACTCAATAACCATTAGCCGAATGGTCCTTTTGGTTCAGGTTGCCTGAACATGTAGGTGTATTCAATGGTGAGGGGAGAAAGTCACTGTATTTGGAAATCATCCGCAGCAGTATGAAATTCCTAAAACAAATTCTCCTTGGAAAGATTCTTAGGTTTATTTGCAACAGAGCAGCAAGGTATATAAAACAGGAAATAATATAGGCGGAAAGTAGAACACAGCAATGAGGTGAACTATGGTAAGGCTAATGGTAGTGATAACAATGGTCCCCTATCTCAAAACTCAAACTTTTATACCCCAGAGAACAAAGGAGAGATCGTTTGTATAATTCAAGTTTGCCGCAGTGTACCGCAATGTTTCAGATTTTATTACATCACAGATACATTAAGATTAATTTCTATGTCGACTTTAGAACATCACCATACGCAAGAAAAGTCACACCTCTGTACACTTCACAATTCTTAATTGGTTAAAAGTTCCCATCACTGTTTAGTTTTCCGATTTTCTGATCAGTCAGAAGAACAGAAAAACAAACAAACCACGGATCCGTTATTTTTAGCATCACTTATGATCAGTTTGCATCAATTTGTGTCACTTATGTGGTGAAACGCGTCGGACAATTTTGAGGAAGGATTAGTTGTCAGGGCATAGCAGCAATAGACCCAAGGTTCCAGCGGATGTGGGTCGCCCTTTTAAGGGCGGGTGCCCGGAATACAGCCTGTTAGGGTTCTCCCAGCTCTCTTGGATTAGCTTATTTAGGGAAAGAACCTAGGCCGAGCAACCCGCAAAACACATTGTTTCAAGTGACCCCTCTGACAAAACTGCCGCTTGAATGATATGGGACTAGAGCTGCTAGCATCACCCGACATCCCTCCAATAAAGCAGTGCATCAACAGCATTGTTTTAATATAGTGTCACAATATTAAAAAAAATTTGACTAAATAAAAGTTATGTTTTAAATAACTTTAATAAGGCACACTCAGCTCAATTGTGATAATTTGAGACACCTCTGAGTAACTATACACTGGGCCACGACTATTGAACCTCTGACCCCGAGTATACATCTACTAATCTGTGTCACTTCCGTCAGAGATCACTCATGTTTCCCGGGAGAAAATGTCCTGCATGCAGAGCCTTTTCTCTCATCAAAAATAACTGATCTCTGGTCAAAACTGATCATAACCGATGTTCACAAGAAATACATCAGTTATTTTTAGTGCAAATTGAAGCTAAAAATAATGGATCTGTTTTTTTTTTTTTTTCTTTTCTGTTCTTCTGATGGATCAGAAGAACGGAAAACAAAACGGTAATGTGAACCCGGCCTTATCTGACAACCTCCAAACATCGATATGCATAATGAGGACTTACTCCTCTTTATACTTCATGATAGTTAATTGGCTAAAGGTTTTCTAGCATGTATGAGAATGCATATTTTAACCTTTGATCCATCTTCCACTGATCTCATTGTCATTAAAAGTGTTTATTTCCATAAACTAAAGAAGCTGACAAGTGTCCAATAATCAAGTTTCTAGAAGAGCCAGTGAAGTACATCAGTATGTCACTAAGGGCTGTTTCACATGAGCACTCAATGTGTGAGCATGATCCTCCGTTCTGGACTTGCAGGAGCACATGGCATTATACTGATTTATAATGCTGTGTGCCTCTGCTTAAGGTTACTTCTATAGGATCATACTGACAGCTTTATAAAGTCTGTAATTGTGTAGACTTTGCCGTTATTATTGCTCCTAAATGACTTTGCTTTGGCCATAAAGGGGCACGCCACGCATCTTCCGCATGGCCAAAGCAAAGTCATTTAGGAGCAATAATACCGGCAAAGTCTACACAATTACGGACTTTATTAACTGCAGAAGCATGGGATTGGTTTACAAAATCACATGCGAATGCGGAAAGGAATATGTCGGGAAGACTGGTAGGGAGTTGAGAATTAGAATAGGAGAGCATCTGAGCGACATAAGGAATGGCAGAGATACATCGGTGGCACAACATGTGAACACCAAACATGATGGCAGATTGGATTGCCTTTCCTTCATGGGAATTGAAAAAATTAAGCCAGGAATGAGACGGGGCGATTTTGATAAAAGGATCCTGCAATGCGAGGCGAAATGGATCTTCTATCTTAGAACGGTTTATCCATCCGGCTTAAATGAACAACAGAACTATTGCTGCTTTTTGTGATCTAAGTCGCAATAAAAGGCGAATTAGGATGGATGTGATCTGACTAAGTCCCCCTTGGATCTCATGTGCTCTCATAATGGGCGTATGGGATTTGATGGTGGACTTGGCTAGAATATTAACAGGGGTAACCTGATAAAATATGCGGGAGTCTGACTTAGTCCCCCTTGGGTCCCATGTGATCTCATCTAAATGATGAGCGCATGGGATCTGATGGTGGACTTGTTTAACCGGATGAAATGTGCTACAGCTTGCACTCCATCTGATATACATCTGGTCCCCTGGCCCAGTTATCAGCCGTCATTCTGAGTAGTGCGGCGTGCGTTTGGCTGTCCTGCCAATTTAGTGTGTATACAAAGAGCAGGCAAGCCATCATTTGCTTTGCAATCGGGCCGTGCGTCATGAGCCTAGAGGTTGCTATGCAACTAGCAACGCTCTGACTCAGGCCCTGACCACACTTCCGGTTTAGCCAGCACCATGTGATTCTAGCTTCCGGTCCGGTGGAACGCACGTGAGCGGCGTGCGTTCCACATGGTATAACAAGCATCCTGAGGGACCCGGACAGGTGAGGCAAGTAATCATGGGGGGCGTACACTTACCGTGAGTAGAGGTATATGAGGAGGCGGTTAACAACTATTTAGTGCTCACCCAAATCACCGTTATTTGTGGTGAGACACTGACTGACATGGGACACTTCCCTTGTAACAGTGAGGATAAGAATTACCCACTATCCTGTTTGATGATGCGAGGCTAAAATCACCTTGATCTCTAGTAAGTATACTGAGTCGGCTGATAAGTTACTGTACATGCGGTACTCAGATAGTTGTGACCTATATTTAGTGTTTGTCTGTAATTTCTATTTGTAGTTGCCCTGGAATACATGTGTGAAGTCCCCTGATGATGTCTGAAAAAAAAGACAGAAACATGTCATGTAGGGCGTTGTAGTTAGGGCTTTATAGAACTTTAGACCCATACTGAGGGAAAGGTTCGGTGTGGGGTCGCCCCTGTCGGGGCGGGTGCTCCATTGTGGTAGGCTGGCCATTAGAACAGCCCCTTGGCCCCTAGAAAGGCAGGAAAGCCATAATAGGGCGTATTAGGAGTGAATTTTGTGCCAACCACAACATCAGCACCCTGGTCACATCGGTAAAAGGTATTACCACCGCCAGGACCTTCCTCCATGGTTGTGGACCCTACCCAGACGAGGTGAGATCCACCCTTTTTTCCATTCATTCAATAGTTTATGAATTGATATAGTGGAGGTAATTGTTGTCACTGTCGTCTCTCACCCAGCGTGATATATTATTTTAAATAACCCAGTAAAGGTTACGTTTTATTGAATCCCAGTTTACAATACTTATCTGTTATATTTGGGTGTAATTAGATACCACGAACACATACCTGAAGAGGTGGTATAATTAATCAATTTTTTGAAAACATCCATTTAACCCAACTTCTCTCCCCCCAAAGATCATCTGTTCGGGGGGTATGGGAGCTCCCCATAGACAGACTGTCTCGCCATTCTCGATGGGTTTGGCCAACATTGCACTAATGTTTATGGGGGCCTTAATCTGGCTCTTCTCACAAGTCCGCTGTTTAATCAATTACACATTGTCCCACAAACGCAGAGAATCTGAACAGTGCTATTACTAATGATTGAATCATGCCTGGGTTGATCATGGTGACAGATGCACTTTTAGGTTAGCCATCATAGCAGCTGAGAGCAAAGTGAGAGAAATAAAAATTCAAACAAACTGCAATTCACTGGGCAATCACAATAGCGCCGTATTTGTATAAAAGCTACACAGTAACAAATAAAACAAAATATTTGTAACTCGTTAGCACAAAGACTAGATACAGGATAAATTATATGACCTGTAGAAAGGAGAAGGGTCTAAAGCAGTGATGCCCAACCCAGCTGTGTTAAGCGGCCCGTGCAGTGAACGAAGGCAGGGCTTGCGGCACAGTCAGCTATACAGGGGGTGCAGTGCCGCCGGCATCAGGCAGCGAACTGTGAGTGAGAGCGCATCTCGGCTGGCCATTGCCATTCAGTGAATAATTAACTGAATGGCTCAGGTGGGATGAGCGCAGCCAGCAGTGACAGAGACAGAGGAGGGGAGGTCACGTGGGCAGCGCCGCAGCAGGGGGATCAGCCTATGAAGTAGCGTGTGTGCTTTGAGTCAGGGAGTGTGCTCTCACCTATCACACTCGCTTGTATGCTCGCTGCCAGCCGCAGCCGACCCTCCTCTAGGTAGGAAAAAAAAAAATCCATCTTTGCAGCCGCTCGCTCGATCCAGTGCTCCTCTCTAGTCCTCCTGAAAACGGCTGTGTGCCTTGTAGTGAATTGAAGTGACCACCAGTGTTGTGTGTCACAGACAGTGTGTGCGCAAATATAAACTGTAGCCGAGCTGAACTTGCTGCTGCTTCAGTTAACACCACTGTGGTGTGTGTGTGTCAGGGCATTATTACTGTGAAGGGGGCACAGAGGGCATCACTATTACAAAGGGACACATAGGGCACTATTACTATAGAGGGGGCACAATGGGCATTATTACTGTGAAGGAGGCACAGAGGGCATTACTATTATAAAGGAGGCACAGAGGGCATTACTATTATAAAGGAGGCACAGAGGGCATTACTATTATAAAGGAGGCACAGAGGGCATTACTATTATAAAGGAGGCACAGAGGGCATTACTACTACAAAATGCCCAGATGTGCCCCCTTCCCAGGGGGGGGGGGTAATGCCCAGATGTGCCCCCTTCCCAGGGGGGGGGGGGTAATGCCCAGATGTGCCCCCTTCCCAGGGGGGGGGGGGGTAATGCCCAGATGTGCCCCCTTCCCAGGGGGGGGTAATGCCCAGATGTGCCCCCTTCCCAGGGGGGGGTAATGCCCAGATGTGCCCCCTTCCCAGGGGGGGGTAATGCCCAGATGTGCCCCCTTCCCAGGGGGGGGTAATGCCCAGATGTGCCCCCTTCCCAGGGGGGGGTAATGCCCAGATGTGCCCCCTTCCCAGGGGGGGGTAATGCCCAGATGTGCCCCCTTCCCAGGGGGGGGGTAATGCCCAGATGTGCCCCCTTCCCAGGGGGGGGTATGCCCAGATGTGCCCCTTCCCAGGGGGGGGGTAATGCCCAGATGTGCCCCCTTCCCAGGGGGGGGGTAATGCCCAGATGTGCCCCCTTCCCAGGGGGGGGGGTAATGCCCAGATGTGCCCCCTTCCCAGGGGGGGGGTAATGCCCAGATGTGCCCCCTTCCCAGGGGGGGGGGTAAATGCCCAGATGTGCCCCCTTCCCAGGGGGGGGGGGTGGGTAATGCCCAGATGTGCCCCCTTCCCAGGGTGGGGGGTGGGTAATGCCCAGATGTGCCCCCTTCCCAGGGGGGGGGTAATGCCCAGATGTGCCCCCTTCCCAGGGGGGGGGGTAATGCCCAGATGTGCCCCCTTCCCAGGGGGGGGGGGTAATGCCCAGATGTGCCCCCTTCCCAGGGGGGGGGTAATGCCCAGATTGCCCCCTTCCCAGGGGGGGGGGGGTAATGCCCAGATGTGCCCCCTTCCCAGGGGGGGGGTAATGCCCAGATGTGCCCCCTTCCCAGGGGGGGGGTAATGCCCAGATGTGCCCCCTTCCCAGGGGGGGGTAATGCCCAGATGTGCCCCCTTCCCAGGGGGGGGGGTAATGCCCAGATGTGCCCCCTTCCCAGGGGGGGGGGTAATGCCCAGATGTGCCCCCTTCCCAGGGGTAATGCCCAGATGTGCCCCCTTCCCAGGGGTAATGCCCAGATGTGCCCCCTTCCCAGGGGTAATGCCCAGATGTGCCCCCTTCCCAGGGGTAATGCCCAGATGTGCCCCCTTCCCAGGGGTAATGCCCAGATGTGTCCCCTTCCCAGGGGTAATGCCCAGATGTGTCCCCTTCCCAGGGGTAATGCCCAGATGTGTCCCCTTCCCAGGGGTAATGCCCAGATGTGTCCCCTTCCCAGGGGTAATGCCCAGATGTGTCCCCTTCCCAGGGGTAATGCCCAGATGTGTCCCCTTCCCAGGGGTAATGCCCAGATGTTACCCCTTCACAGGGGTAATGCCCAGATGTTACCCCTTCACAGGGGTAATGCCCAGATGTGCCCCTTCACAGAAAAAAATGCCCAGATATTTGCCCCTTTACAGTAGTAATGCTCACAAATGCCCCCTCAAAGTGTTTGCATTTCTTTCTGGCAAAGCTACCTGGTTCTGGCCCACGAAGTTTATACCATGTCTAGTGCGGCCCTCCGGCGAGAAATTAAATCAGAAAGAGGGTTCACCAATTAAATAGGGCAAGGATAGGAATGAGGAAAAAAACTAAATCTATAGAACATTACCACTTACAGCGGCCCACCTAAATGAGAGTACAGCCAACATCTACGTATACAGAAGAGCTAGAGCACCATCTAGAGGAGAAGTTCAAACAAAAAATCCATAGGAACTAAAATCTATTCTGATAATTAGCTCAGACAGAGCCAAAGTCATCAAGAACATAGGGATAAAATCTAAGGGCACAGAGCCAAAAATAAATACATCTGCGAGGTACTTCCACTCAAATGGCATGGCAATATACATGGCATCAATAAAGGAGGCTACCAAAAGTAAGAAAATGAAGAAGAATAGAAAACAGAGAAGAATCAAATAGAATAAACATTACAAGTTACCTATTTCTTGACAGTAATAGCGGGTCAGTAGAAAGTACCACAGTGTATAAGTTTAACTCTAAACAGGGTGTCAGATAACCATAAAGGATACCTATAGGTGGCAAATATATACTTAAGTGGATGCATCAAAACTATAAACAGGAGAGGGATAGAAAAGAGAAACTCAGAGATGTGAGAAGGTATGTGGCAATAATGAATGGGCATCAGAGTTTGGAGTGCCTGGCTCTACAATAGCTTCATCAGTATGGCGTCAATTCCGCGCTGCAGGCGCCATCTTGATTTTTGTTGCAAGCATACTCTCTCAGCTTCTCTGTGGCAGTAACAGGTTGAGATGGACCCATTTCAGTTCTAGAGGGTCTTCCACGTCCTTTTCTAAGCTAGAGGGGAATCTTGGCTGCAATCAGTCTCTGAAGGAAATGGGCTCAAAAGGATGCTGGGTTGAATCTAGAGCACCACACTTCTGATCACATCAAGATCGAGCCACTTGTCCCAGTCTTCATTGGTAATGGCTGTAACCGACAAAACTGTCTTTCCATTAACAAACGAATACTGAATAAACAATGTGTTCTAATTAAAAGGGGTTATTTCATTTTGCTGTTACTAAGGTGACGTAAGATTACGCCATGACCTCCAGGTGGCAGTACATGGGAGCTACAGAAACAGCGTAGCACAGCAAGCTATGCTGTTTCCATGGTAGGTAAACTTTAATATAATGCTGCTGTGCCTTGTATGGCCATCGGTACTTGGCCACAAACAAGCTGCATCTTAACCACAGGAGGGTCTAAAATCCAGGTATTTTTTTTTTAATCACACAGGACTGTCTAGACTTGATACAAATTGAACAAAGCACGAGCAGTGATTAGGATGAGGGAGGTCAGTTTTTGAATGTGATCATGGATATTTTCATACAATAAGGATGGGTTTACACACTGCATTTTTCTCACGGAAATAAAAATTTACAAAAACAGCATTGTAAAAAATGCATGCTATTTCTCTTTTCACAGGCAAATTGCATAACATTTTACCTGTAAAAACAGTATTTTATTGTAACAAGGGCAGCATAGTGTAACCCAGTTTTAAAGTGTCCCTCAACATTCATAATAACTTTATTTACAGGTGAAACTCGAAAAATTGGAATATTATGCAAAGTTCATTTATTTCAGTAATGCAACTTAAAAGGTGAAACTAATATATATAATTGAACTAATTGAAAGTTTGCATGATATTTACATTTTTCGAGTTTCACCTGTAAACCTGTTCTAGATGTGCTGAAATTTTGTTTTCTTATATGCTTTTTTTTTTTTCCTAGCGAAATATTGCGCTTTAGAATCCGTACCCCCATACACTGTTGTGTATGGGAGTACAGATTCCCCAGCAGCTGCACTGAGCGATGTACAGGCAGGAGCTCCATAGCACGTGGCAGCTTCTGTCTGTACCAACTCCCGCTGCTCTGCTAAAGCCTGGATTACACAGGCTGTGTCAGGCACTAGCAGAGTGGCCACAAGCAAGAGAGCAATGTCTCCTGCCCTGTGCTTGCTCCTCTCTGCTAATAGCGTGTACCGATCTGCAGGCTATTAGCAGAGCGAAGTGGAGTGAGCGCAGGGCAGGAGCTTTCAGGTACACTTTTACAGTGAACACATTTTCAAATTGGTGAAGAGTTGTATGACTATAATATACCAAGTATATCAGCAAATTATAGAATGTCTCATTACACAATGAATTCATTAATTTTTTTTACATACAACAGATGAAGAGAATACCACACTTGGTAAGACCTGAGCGCAAAGAGTTTGATACGAGGTAAAACTGATTAACATCATCATAAATGCTATCACAAGGAGAAACAGCACAGTGAGTGTCAAAATGAGTGATAATAAATAGGTTAAATATAATAACTTCAAATGTGTGGTCATAGACATTATTTAAAATTATTAAATCTATTCAAATGTGTGTAATATAATTAGAAGATTGACGTTTGATATTTAAAGGAGCCTGTCACCTCTAAAATCAGTTTCAAAGTAAGCATACCATCATGCAGGGTAAGTGCCCCAGAGCAGAACCATACCTTCCTTCTGAAAGTCTCAGCCTCCAAGCCTGACAAATGCCTCTTTTTATTTTTATGCAAATAAGACTTTTGGAGCACTACGGACGGCCCCTCTGTTTGATGCACCTTTGTTCCGATAGCATGTCACCACAGAGAGCCTCGCCCTCTTGTTTGATTGATCGTCCCTGAGACTTCAGAACCAGTAGCGATGACCCATAGGAAGCCAGGTGCACCGAACGAAGCAGCCGTACCCAGGGTGCACCAAAAACATTAATTTGCATAAAATAAAAAGATGCATTTCTTAGGGTTAGAGTAATGGATTTTCACAAGAAAGTTAAAGATGTGATTTGGGCCTTGTACACTACATTGTGGAATTAAACTGATTTTGAAGGTGACAGACTCCCTTAAAATATTTTGTTCCCTCCTCCAGGACCCTCATATCTCCCAAGCCTGCTAAAATTCATTAAACATTTGGTGAACTATGATTGTGTAGTAGCCCTTCTCAGAGGGCTCTTAAAGGGGTATTCCCATTCCCTTCGCTAGGATTTGCCCCCATTGTCAGATAAGCGTGGGTCCCACCACTGGCACCTACAACGAGAACGAAGAGGGGAGCGCTGTGGCTGATTTCACGGGGTCCGTCCACCACCAAGCGCTGTTCCCATAGAGGTGAATGGGAGAGCACCACGCATGCGCGGTCAATGCTCCCATTCATTTCTTTGGGGCAGACGAGCCTCGGCTATTTTCGGCGGCCCCATAGCAATGAATGGAGTTCGGCTGCACATGCACAGTGCGCCTTCCGTTCATTTCCCAGCTCCGTTCTCATTGTAGGTAGGGGTCCATAGCAATATGCCCCCATTGTCTGAGATGGGAAAACCCCTTTAAGTTTTCATCAGAAATGCTCAACTTTTCCAGCATGCAGAATATGGATTCATAGATAGTATAAGGGATCCGTTCTCTGGAAAACGGAGTAAATTAAACCTGATGGTGCAGAGGGCTCTGAGAAGCACTGCTGCATGATCGTGGTTTAATCAAAGGCCCCCATATACCATTTGAACAAGTAATGGTAGTGTCATCTCAGTTCATTGTATCTCAATTGAATGTAAACATGCACCATCTGTAATATGGAAAATATATAGGATCTGTCTTTTTGGACTGGCTATAGGGTTGGTGACCTATTGCCAGAGCACAAACATGAAACTTTCCTATGAACAACTGTGTACAAAACATATGTAGACAGACAGTATAATGTACTCTCTAACAAGTTCCTCGTAGGCATCTTGAACGTCTGTCTTTTCTCTTTTTGAGACGTGATATGTGATCTGAATAATCATCCAGCTATAACTTTGTCTACAGAAAATTGAACATTTCTTACCTCGTCAACTGTCTGGGCTGGGTGAAGTCGGAAGTTGACAGTAGCTCTTGCCGTGTGAGGGATCACATTTTCCTGAATAAAAATACATGCAAGCGGTAAGAAACTGGATGAAACACATTCCCCACTGTGGTGCCATATATGAGACAGCAGACAGGTAATGATACAGAGTTAGGAGTGCTAATTTCTGCAACATATACTTGATGATATACTTGGATATGTCATGACTCCTATAAAAATAATGGCAATGTGGACAAAGTCTTGAAGGGGTATTCCAGGACTTAAAGAGGACCTTTCACCGGAAAAACATTGTGAACTAAGTATCCTGACATATACATGCATGCGGTGCCCAGGGATCTCACTGCACTTACTATTATCCCTGGGCGCCGCTCCGTTCTCCCGTTATGTCCTCCGGTATGTTCAGGGACTTTGTTATAGTAGGAGGAGACTGCCCTTGTTCTGCTGGGCGTCTCCTCCTCCTAGGCTGTAGCGCTGGCCAATCGCAGCGCACAGCTCACAGCCTGGGAGAAAAAAAATAAAATACTCCCAGGTTGTGAGCTATGCGCTGCGATTGGCCAGCGCTACAGCCTAGGAGGAGGAGACGCCCAGCAGAACAAGGGCAGACTCCGCCTACTATAACCAAGAGTCCTAAGTCTCCGCCTACTATAACCAAGTCCCCGAACATACTGGAGGACATAACGAGAGAAAGGAGCGGTGCCCAGGGATAATAGTAAGTGCAGTGAGATCCCTGGGCGCTGCTGTATATGTCAGTATACTTGGTTCACAATGTTTTTCCAGGTGAAAGGTCCTCTTTAAGGCAATACACAGCAGATGGCTGAAAGACATCTCTCCTGACCTCCTCATACATGCTAGGATGCGTAAGCATGTATTAATGGAAATTAATAAGCCGCTGCCAAACACCTTTGACAGTGGCTTACCTCTTGTGAGAACAAAAGATCAGGCACAAAGAAATCCAACACCTGGGCCTTCTTTTCTCATACATCATCTGTCTCAGGAAAGTAGGGCACCTCATAGACATTACTTGGTCAGATGGTCCTGCTAAAAATGATGGGTTTGGCCTAAGTGAAAGTGATATGTATCGGCACCTCAACACTTTAGTGTCTATTCAGTGTTTATCCAAGTACAGTTTGTCCATACGCAAATTCATCAAATTTTTATCCAGTTATTAAGTAATCTGCATAAAATTTCTGATGATTGGTAAACCCTCATTATTGGGAATAGTACACATTTAGGGTCCATTCACACGTACGCAACTGTTTTCCGGTCTGCAAATTGCGGATCCGCAAAACACGGACACCGGCCATGAGCGTTCCGCCTTTTGCTTTGTGATAGAAATGTCTTTTCTTGTCCGTGGCTGCGGACAAGAATAGGACATTCTCTATTTTTTGGGGGGCCATGGAACGGAAGTGCGGATAGGGACAGCACACAGTGTGCTATCCGCATCTTTTGCAGACCCATTCAAACAAATGGGTCCGCAAAATTGCGGAACGGATGCGGACCCATTATGTGGATATGTGAATGGTGGTCGGTGGTTTAATTTTCCAGGTTTTCAAAAAATCCTAAAAATCCTAGCACTTGTTCAGATCAATGAATTTCAGTCACAGAGCATGCCTAGAAAACTTTCCCACAGAATTCAATGAGGTCCCCTCTTGCCTATTGTGTCTATGGCCCATGGGGCTGCTGTAAAGCAACAGCTCAGGTAAGATGGTCACCCTCATAATCATGTTCAGGAAATAGGAAATTTCCCTGTAAGGTCTATGGCCAATCCGCCCCTGGCCTGCACTACTATAAGAGTCCCTGCCCTTGGTATCCAAAGTCACTTTGTCTCCCTCTCTTAGATCTATCACCTACCAGCCTTTTCAACTTGTTCATTACACTCCAACCAATTTGGTTTTACCCCATTTACCCACTGAGACACAGCTCAACAGTGCAGAGAAGTGTTGAAGGACCTATAAAGACCTGAGTGGTGTCACCATTTTGGCAGAGCTCATGTGCTGTATGTGTGAGAAGTTAGGTTATTTACTAACAGAAATACATTTATACTTGCCGTATTTCTGGCGCAGATTGTGGCCCAAAAATTCTTTGTGCCGCTATCTGCAACTTTTCTCCACTCCCGCTAGGTCTACAAAAGTGGGTGGGGAAAGGGGATGGGCTGGCTCCTTCACTTCAATTTTTTACCCCTGTTTTAGGAGTAGAAAATGGTCTAAACCTATGCCTGCAAGGGAACTGACGTAGATTTAGAAGCGGCGGTCGTTCAGCCAAAGTTATGTAGAGGCCAGCGCCTCTACCGCCAGAGCAGGGCCTTATATCACTTCCTTAGTGTTTCCTTCTACAAGTTGTCAAACACTAGGTGTTGTACTTCTTGCCTTATAATCACTACCTGTAAAGTCCTCTGATAGCCCATAACATCCTAAAATTGCTGGGAATTGTTGTTCTCTCCTCTTATACCCCTCTCCATGTAATGGCCATTGATGCCCCATAACATCTTTACATGCTTGAGTAGTAACAACTATCACTAGAGACGAAGATCTAAAAGATTTATGACAGATGCAAAAAGTTTCCATCAGAATAGGCAGTTTCTGTCACTGACTGTTGATGCAAACTCTTTTTGTTATATTTAGATACAGACGTGGACAAAATTGTTGGTACCCTTTGGTCAATGAAAGAAAAAGTCACAATGGTCACAGAAATAACTTTAATCTGACAAAAGTAATAATAAATTAAAATTCTATAAATGTTAACCAATGAAAGTCAGACATTGTTTTTCAACCATGCTTCAACAGAATTATGTAAAAAAATAAACTCATGAAACAGGCATGGACAAAAATGATGGTACCCCTAACTTAATATTTTGTTGCGCAACCTTTTGAGGCAATCACTGCAATCAAACGCTTCCTGTAACTGTCAATGAGACATCTGCACCTCTCAGCAGGTATTTTGGCCCACTCCTCATGAGCAAACTGCTCCAGTTGTGTCCGGTTTGAAGGGTGCCTTTTCCAGACTGCATGTTTCAGCTCCTTCCAAAGATGCTCAATAGGATTGAGGTCAGGGCTCATAGAAGGCCACTTTAGAATAGTCCAATTTTTTCCTCTTAGCCATTCTTGGGTGTTTTTAGCGGTGTGTTTTGGGTCATTGTCCTGTTGCAAGACCCATGACCTGCGACTGAGACCAAGCTTTCTGACACTGGCTAGTACATTTCTCTCTAGAATTCCTTGATAGTCTTGAGATTTCATTGTACCCTGCACAGATTCAAGACACCCTGTGCCAGACGCAGCAAAGCAGCCCCAGAACATAACAGAGCCTCCTCCATGTTTCACAGTAGGGACAGTGTTCTTTTCTTGATATGCTTCATTTTTTCGTCTGTGAACATACAGCTGATGTGCCTTGGCAAAAACTTCGATTTTTGTCTCATCTGTCCACAGGACATTCTCCCAGAAGCTTTGTGGCTTGTCAACATGTAGTTTGGCATATTCCAGTCTTGCTTTTTTATGATTCGTTTTCAACAATGGTGTCCTCCTTGGTCGTCTCCCATGTAGTCCACTTTGGCTCAAACAACGACGGATGGTGCGATCTGACACTGATGTTCCTTGAGCATGAAGTTCACCTTGAATCTCTTTAGAAGTCTTTCTAGGCTCTTTTGTTACCATTCGGATTATCCGTCTCTTAGATTTGTCATCAATTTTCCTCCTGCGGCCACGTCCAGGGAGGTTGGCTACAGTCCCATGGATCTTAAACTTATGAATAATATGTGCAACTGTACTCACAGGAACATCTAGTTGCTTGGAGATGGTCTTATAGCCTTTACCTTTAACATGCTTGTCTATAATTTTCTTTCTGATCTCTTGAGACAGCTCTTTCCTTTGCTTCCTCTGGTCCATGTCGAGTGTGGTACACACCATATCACCAAACAACACAGTGATTACCTGGAGCCATATATATAGGCCCAATGGCTGATTACAAGGTTGTAGACACCTGTGATGCTAATTAGTGGACACACCTTGAATTAACATGTCCCTTTGGTCACATTATGTTCTGTGTTTTCTAGGGGTACCATCATTTTTGTCCATGCCTGTTTCATGAGTTTATTTTTTTACATAATTCTGTTGAAGCATGGTTGAAAAACAATGTCTGACTTTCATTGGTTAACATTTATAGAATTTTAATTTATTATTACTTTTGTCAGATTAAAGTTATTTCTGTGACCATTGTGACTTTTTCTTTCATTGACCAAAGGGTACCAACAATTTTGTCCACGTCTGTATATATTTGAGTGGGGAGTAGGATTTATCTAGGTAGATTTAGTATTTTGTAGTCTATTACAGTTTCACATGCTGTAACCCAGCTTTTTCTTTTTAGGATCCTAAATGGCAAATCTGCTCCTGTGGCATCATTTAGGAATAGGGAGTGGGATTTATCTTGGTAGATATAGTATTCTGTAGTCTATTCCAGTTCCACAATGTTGTAACGAAATCTATTTTGTACTATTACTAACTAGGAGATTTCTTCTGACAAAATATTTACACTCACTGTGTAGACAAAAGTTATCCAGACTAAACCTAGACCCCTCCACATACACTTCCTGGCACATGCGCAGTAACATGAGAGGTGGGAAATGACAGGGCTGCAGCTTGAGAGAGCAATGCGCTGCTTTTCTATTGTGTTTTGCATGGTCTGCAAATAACAAAGACACATAAGGATATTATCTTTTGTTGTTTATTTGTGTTTAGATTCTGTCTTTAGTTCCCCTTTAACTTTTTAGTCAGACCATTGGTGCAACCAGAGCAAGCCTCCCTATAAAGACTCAATTAGAGCGACACACATTACACTATCAATGCAATGCTATTCTGTGGGCATCTTTATCTAGACCTATCAAGAGAACAATGGAGCAGTTATACTATTAATCAATTTCTACACCTACAAATTTAACGAGAATTACCTCGCAGGTAAATTCTTCCCCTCACATCAGTAGTAAACCGACAAAGGATCAGGCTACTTTCACACCTGCAGCACAACGATCTGGCTGCCTGACCCGGCATTTTTGCTGGAATGTGGCCGAATCTTCACCAGACTCCATTATACTTAATGGGGCCAGCAGGCATTCCGGTTGAATCCAGCACGGCCTAATCCAGAGAATTCTGTCAGGCTGTTAAAACTGCAGGTGTAAAAGTAGTCTTACCTATCTTTCTTATGAATATAAAGGAGGTTTTATCAATTTGTATTTCGTTTTCACTGGAAAGTATTATTGAAATAAAAAAAAATAAAAAATAATTGCCACAATTCTTCAAAATTATTTTCCTATGAAAATTGAGTTTAAAAAAACATTCCTTTTTGGAAAAGTGGAAGTGTGCCTTAAAGGGGTGGTCTCATCTTGCAGTTATTAAGGCGAGATAAGACTAGGTCCCGACCAACGCCCAGCTGGGAAACAAGCAGAGCACTCCATTGCCCGCTGTTTCAGTAGCTCCCATTGCCATGCATTAGAGCTACAGAAACAGCGTGGCAAAGCAAAATATGCTATATCCCTAACTCAGAAACAGTATAGCTTGCAGTGCTAAGCTGTTTCCGTAGCTCTCATACTGGAGGACTCTGCTGTTTCCCGGCTGGCTGGTGGTCTGAACGGTGTCTCATCTCGCCATAGTAACTGCGAGATGAGACAGCCCCTTTAACGAATCCAATTTACAAAGTTGCAAAGTTTTTCTATTACAGATTAACTTACTTTTGCATATCTTCTAAATCTGAATTTCTAAAGTATGATGTGCTAAACAGTAATATTCCAATAGTTTCCATACACAAGCTCCGCAGGATAACTAAAGCTTGGACTGACATGAAGTATCCTAAGGGGCTGACGTGTCCAAAACATTCGGGATCCATCACATTCCAAATAAAAAAAATCACGGCCGTGTGCATTCGGCCTTACACTGAAATCTCCCACTGCATATTCCATTGGTCACATGAAGATTTTATTGCACCAAGGAAATACTGATGTAGTAACCATACGCTGCACAGTACCTTCACGCCAGCATTAAAGATGGTTATGGCAGTAGTTGTCCGCACAATGGCACTGCTCGATGGTTTCTGCTCTAACACTCTAAATAAAAAATCAAGGCAGCAATTACATATACGGATTTAACATTATGTATAAGATACATGTCTGCACGTCAGAATGGAGGTGTCTTACCTACTGATGATAGGAGAGAAGAGCCACAGGTTTGCCATCATGACATTAAGTGGGAATGCAAACTGTAACACAGAGTAAATGTCACATAGTATACGCTAACCGGGCGATCACACAGTCATTCAGTTTTACTGCCCGAGAAGTCAGTTATACAAAAATGATAATTACATTTACTGGTAATTTGATTTTCAAGAGTCTACGACAGCACCATGAGAGAGGGTCCGCCTCCCAGGACAGGAAACCCACAAGTATAAAAAAGGAGGAGCCTCTCTCTTCCTCAGTGGTTTTCAGAGACGAGAAAAACCTCCAAAATCCAGTCATCCGACTTTCCTCACTGGTTTGGCTCAAGGCATATGCACTCTCCACGTTTAATTATATTTATATTTTCTTCTTCTTTTTTTTTTGCACACCCCGTGACAATACCCAAGAACCATCACCAACACCGAAGTAAAAATGGTGGGAAATTTAGGGGTGCTGTCATGGACTCTAGGATTCTAGAAAATGAAATTACTGGTAAGTGTAATTATCATTTTTCCCTTATCGTCCATGACAGTACCATGAGAGATTCCAGAGAAAAACTAGGATGGGACCACGGCCTGGAGAACCTTACGACCAAAGGACAAGTGAGAAGAAGAAAGATCCAACCTATAGTGCTTAAAGAAGGTCAAAGGAGATGACCAAGTGGCGGCTTTGCAGATGTCTTGGATTGAAGCTGCTGCTCTCTCTGCCCAAGTTGCCACCGATCTTGTTGAGTGAGCCGACCATCACCGGAGAACCGGCTTCTGTAGGGGAATATAAGCTAAACAGATAGCCTGCCTTATCCACCTAGCTATTGAACTTTTGCTAGTTGATTTTCCTTTATTAGGAACTGCAAATTGTATAAACAAAGAGGTTGTCTTCCTCCACCCTTTGGTAGCCTCTAAACAAGCCACCACACATCTCCTAACATCCAAATGATAGAGCTCAGTTTCCTTAGGGTTCTTAGGGTCATCACATAAGGAAAGGAGAAACACTTCCTGGCCCTTGTAAAAATCTGAGACTACTTTGGGGAAAAATGCTGGATTGGGGAGAAGAGTAATCCTGACCTCCTGAATGGACATATAAGGAGAGTTGATGGAAAGAGCTTGCATCTCACCTAATCTCATGGCCAATGTGATGGCAACTAAAAAGACACATTTTAATGTTAGAATCTTAATGGATACTTCAGAGAGGGGTTCAAAGGGTGCTTTAACCAAAGCCTGAAGAACCAGGCCAAAGTCCCAAGGAGAGGACCCTTGCGATCCTAGCCGGGGTGTTCCTGGCAACGTCCTTACAAAATCAAAGAATGAGCAGCTAGACCTGCATCAAACAAAACAATTAGGGATGAAATCTGAACCTTTAAGGTATTTAAGGCCAACCCCTTATCTAATCCCCTCTGGAGAAACTCTAAAATCCTAGGGATGCTAAGCTGACAAGAAGGTGAAGGAGGTATCCCTAAAAACTTAAAGAAACCCAACCATACTAGTATTTGCTTGTAGTCACTTCCTTCCTACTCTTTAATAAGGTAGAGACTACCGACCCCGATAGCCCTTTTTGGATCAATAGTGAACTTTCAAAAAACAAGCCAAGTCAAGTGAAGGCCCTTGACTGGGAGATGTATCAATGGGCCTTGACACAAGAAATCCAGATTTTCCGGAAGGACCCATGGCTCCCTGACCGACAGTAGTGTTAAAAAGGTGAACCAAAAGGGGGCTATCAAGATCACAGAAACTCTGTCTTCCCTTATTTTGTTCAACATCCTGGGAATCAATTGTAATGGAGGGAAATTATACAGAAGACCCCTGCCCCAGGGCTGAAGGAAGGCATCCACTGCTGTGGAAGAATTCCCTGGACAAAGGGAAAATAAACAGTTTTTTCCTGTAGCAAAGAGGTCTATGTCTGGCAACCCCCACAGGATTAATATCTTTGCAAATATGTCCTGATTAAGGGACCATTCCCTGTAGTCTAGTCTGTTTCAACGTAGGTAGTCTGCTTTCCAGTTGTCTATACCCCTGATATGTAGGGCTGATAGTGACAACAACCTTCCTTTCCAACAAGGGGAATATTTAAATTTGTAATTACCATCAACTCCTTGGATCGGGTTCCCCCCTGATGATTTAAATAGGCCACCACGGAACCATTGTTGGACAAAACCTTTAAATGCTGGTTCTGAAGCCAAGGCAGGATCTTCTGTGGAGTCTTCAGAACTGCTGTCAATTCCTTTACATTACCTGGAACTTAAAGTGTCTTAATCTCCCCTTCAGATGCAGTGCCACTCAGAAATTTTTGATGACCAAGATAAATCGGCAGATGGTAATACGCATCCTTTATATCCAGGACTACCATAAAACAATCTTTGTAAAAGGAGGTCTACTACAGATCTGAATGTCTCCATCTTGAACTTTCTGCAATTCAGAAATCTGTTCAACCCTTTTAAATTTATAACTGTCCTGTAATCCCCATTTCATTACTAGAAAGAGATTGGAATAATAACCTAAACCCTCTTCTCCAGGAGGACAAGGAATAAGCGCTCCTTTTCTTAACGACGTATCCACCTCTCTTTCTAGCGCCCCTTTCTGAAACAAAAATTTGCTATGGCCGAGTACATCAATCTCTGGGGCCCGAACCCAGGATTGACAATCTGACTCCTCAAAGGGATACTTCCGCTTCACAGATGACAGAATAAACCCTGTTTATCTGGATTTTTTCATTAATTTGATATTAGGGAAGATACATTTTTATAAATAAAAAAATTCTTCTTCTTTTTTCCTTCTAGAAAACACATCGCACACACAGTCGCCAGTACAGACATCAATCTTTGGGGCCCGATCCTAGTACAGTGCTCCCGTACTCTGATGCTTCCCGCATCTTCTGGGTTTGTGGAGCGGGGAACTCCCCTGGCCCAAACACCCCCCTCCCAAGCTAGACAAAACTTTTCCTAGTTGTCCAGGGAAAAACTACTCCCCTCTATTGCCATACCTGTAGGATCCACTTCCTAGGACAGGAAACCATTGAGGAAGAGAGAGGCTCCTCCTTTTTTATACCTGAGGGTTTCCTGTCCTGGGAGAGATGAACCCTCTCTCACGATGCCGTCATGGACGATAGGAAAAGAAGGGTCTACTGTTTCTCTAGAAACAGCCCTACTCTTGTTCCCTGTGTCTGTTCACTTCCATGGGGCAGAGCTGCAGTGCCAAACATAGCATGACTGTTGTCCATGGGCTATCTTTGGAAATAAAGTATACACTTTCCTAGACAAACCCTTCAAATGATGGTTCTGAAAATCATCAAAATAGAAGACAAAGGCTTGAGTCAAGAGGGTTGCTTTTAGTGATGAGCAAAGCAAGCTTCAGATGCTACATTTGAAGTTGCTTCGTTCAAAACTTCTAATTAATACTGTACAGAGATCCTTCTCCGTACAGTATTAAAATGTATGGGCTCTGCTTTGGCACCAGTCAGAACCGAAGCAGAGTTCAATTCCAAGTTTTCTAGTGGTTTTCCACTGTAAAAATCAACTACAGAATTTATTTAACAAAGTCACGTGCGACTTCATCAATAATTGACTTCGGCTCATCGGAGCCCAAACATTTTAATACTGTATGGAGACGGATCTGCGTACAGTATTAATCTGAAATTTTGAATGAAGGGACTGTAGCTTCCAAAGCTTGCATCGCTCATCACTAGTTGCTTTATTTTTATACACAATGTAGTGAGGTCCAGAATATAACATATGATAATAGTATGCAGCCAATCATGAATAGGAGCGTTTCGCTCTAATGGTCCCTTTACACGGGATGGCTATCTAGCAGAATGTCGGGAAGGAAGCGTTCCTTCCTGACAATCTGCTGATCGCTAGTGGAGAAGACCGGTGCATTCATATGCACCTATCTCCTTCAGAGTATGGGGAGAAGCGTACGCTAATGCAGTCGCTCTTCCCCATAACGACTTGTTGTTTCCCGGCAGCAGACTGTGTGTACACAGCACAATCTGCCACTGGCAAACAATGATCTTCTGTGCTGCACAAAAGATCCAATTACCCGATAAACAAGTGTTTTGCTCTTTCCCTGGGTAATCGGTCGTGCATTTAGACCTCAAGATCATTGCTAACGAGTGTTACTACTAACGCTGGTTCGCAATTATCTATTCAATTGTCGGCCAGTGTAAAGGGCCCTTTAGATGACCTTCCTCAACAACATAAGTCTGATAACAACATATCAGACTTATGTTGTTGCCGAACATGGACTTTTCCTCTGGGTTTCTATTGTCTAAACAGAAACCTGGTGGCTATGGACCCAGCTGAGCTCCCGAGCAGGAACTATATGTATGGTGGATGTCGGTAAGGGGTTTAATCCCAAATTAAATCCTCCAGTCCACTCCTAAATATTACTATTAGACGTAAATGACAATGGTACTGTGGGGAAAACATTTCTTACCTCTCCTGCCAAATGCTCAAACATGAGAGCCTCTGGACCGTCGCCAAACATGTTAGGCATCGGATTTTTTTCCAATCTGTGCAGGTTTGAAAAATAGAATTGCGCAAGATTAAGAAAAAAAATATATTATTAAAGGGCTATTCTGGTTTCTGGAAATATTTCATTGTATCATATAAATTCCAAACAGCTCTCAGGAGGTTTGCTTGAAGATACTGAATGGGACCCTTCAAAGAATATAAATCTGTCCTTGTCATGTGAGTCTCACAACACATGCAGGTCCATCACACAAGCAGGATGGATTTACTTTCTCATATGGAAGTAAACAATGAAAGTCCTCATTCAATTACTACAAGCTGAGATCTTGAAAACTACACGATGCAATGTTGTTAGTGAGACAAATCCACGTTGACCATCAGATCAAGATGCAAAATACTGTGCCCCACCCTATAAGCCATGTAAGAAGCAATACTATCTGACTGCAGACAATACACTGGGATGACATTGCCTGGCAGGTTAAAAAAAATATATAATCACATCCTTTCTCTTGTAGAAAAACAGTTAACCCATTGTGACAGAACACCTCAATACTTTTAATAAAGGCCACTTGAAAATATGATTGTTTTAATCATTACCTGGACACAGCTGCTGCAAGGATCCCAATGCTAGTCTCAGCAGGAGGCATCGAGGAATGCCCCGGAGGTTGGTTCACAGTCAAGTTCAAAGTAATGGATCCTTTCTCAGTGATACCAATCCTGTGGAAAAAACAAACCATATTTACTGTAATTTAAAGGATCTGCTTCATCTGAAAGACTGCACAATGATTTTCAAAATTCCCTCTGTGTACAGTAGTCTGAAAGCTGTGAAGGGCACCCAGGCTAAAGACTGCACAAAACAAGTCTACAAGGAATCTGGGTTTATCACAACAGCCATGCAAAAGATCTTACTTTATCTGGATGACTAACTGGAGGCATTCCAATAACATTATAACAATTTCCTTTAAACAAAAGCAATTTCACATGAACTAAAAAAATTCTGCTCATCTTCTTGTCCTTACTTTGGGCGGCATGCCTTAAGGCCCTATTAGGGCTTTTTCACACGAGCGGATGCTGTGTGGGTAATCTGCTGCGTGAAAGAGAGCCAAGCCCCGTTCCGGACAGCAGAGACATGGAGCATTAACAGGAGATAAAGTTGTCACCGTGATTTTGTAGTAAAAAGGTCACAGAGAGGCACAGAGCATTATCAATCATGTTAATGCTCCGTGTCTCTGCTGTCCAAAATGGGGCTTGGCACTCTTTCACACAGTGGATTCCAAGCACGGGATCCACTTGTGTGAAAGAGCCATAATAGGGCCTTAAGGCATGCCGCCCAAAGCAAGAGCCCTTACACAGGTCGATCCGATGATACCTGATGTCGTCTAGTATGAACGTTCCTTCCCAACCACTGCTCCATGTAAATATGCCTAGTGGTCAGCTGGGTGATGGCATCTTTTATGCGGGATTAATCATTATCTGTCAGCAGCACATTAACCTCTGAAAATGGGATGTATTACTAACAAATGCAAATTGTATGGGGATGAACGATGAGTTCGTTCTCCTGCAATATGATGTCTGCCACACATAAAAGGCAGTTAACAAGCACTGGTCAAAAATCTCCTCTGTAAAACGAGTCTTAACCCTTTTAGCCCCAGAGGGTTTTTCGGTTTTGCATTTTCATTTTTCACTCCCTGCCTTTTATTTTTTTGTTTACATAGATGTATAAGGCTTTGTTTTTTGCTGGACTTTCTAAGTCCACCATTTAATATTGCATGCGATGTGGTGGGGATCTAGAAAAACGTTCCAAATGGGTTGGAATAGAAAAAATAAAAATAAAACACAATATTTTCGCAACAGTTTTACGGGTTTTGTTTTTACAGCATTCCCTATACAATAAAACTGGTCAGTACGATTATAGCGATACCACATATGTATAGTTTTCTTGCAGTTTAATAAAAAAAAAAAAAAAAAAACTTTGAAAAAATATTATGACCCCTATAACTTTTTTGTAGTTATGTATACGGAGCTGTTTGGGGGCTTATTTTTTGCAGGGCAATCTATACTTTTCAAATAGTATTCCAATAGGTGACTGGCACTCCTGTGGTTAATCCCTTCCCGCTGTGTATATTTGGTCGTGCTGGATTTTATCAGAGGGAACTCTCCTCAGTGCTGCTCTATGCAGTATAGATATATAATTCTATGTTTAAAAGACAAAGGGGGTCATTTATTAAGAACGGCATTTCAGATGCCGATCTTAATAAGCCCTATATCTGCCGGTGGATACGCCAAAGTTATGAAGAGGCGCTGGCCTCTACATAACATCGGCGTATCCACCGAAAGTCTGAATGTAGGATAGAAAATTGTCTAAATGTAAGCTATGCCTAAAACAGGCATAAAAAATGATGACTGAGATGGGCTGCCGACCTGTCCTGAGGATAGGTCATGTGTCAAAATCTTGGAAAAACTCTTTAAACGGATTGTTCCATCTCACCGTTACTAAGGCGAGATGGGACTACGTGCCAATCACCAGGTGGCCAGGATACAGTAGAACACAGCAAGCTATGATGCTTCTCTAATTCAGAAAAGACATAGCTGGCTGTGCTACGCTGTTTCTGCAATAGGACCAACTAAAACAACGGATCGCTGGCCCACTTCCCTGTTTCCTGCCAACTTTCCTGGCCGGCATCATCTCGACTTAGTAAAGGAAAGAAAGGACAAACCTTTTACATAAATTCAAAAATGTTCAATGCTTGTTACCGATAATATGACTGTAAGGGGCCTTTACACTTAGACACTATTAGTAACTCTGTCCTAATGAGTTAATATTTACTGAAAACTTATCTCAGTGAAATGAGCATTAAATCCTAACTTGAGATTCTCCTTGAGATTTTATAATGTCAAAGTCCAAAAACATGCTGAAGAGTAAACTGTGTGTGAGCAGAGAACAAAACTGAAGTTGTACATTTCTATGGCCACGGAGTAACCTAGTACATAAGGCCAAAAAAAGACATTTGTCCATCCAGTTCGGCCTGTTATCCTGCAAGTTGATCCAGAGGAAGGAAAAAATAAATAAAAGTGAGGTAGAAGCCAATTTTCTCCACTTTAGGGGAATAAAAGATTCCTTCCCGACTCCAATCAGTCAATCAGAATAACTCCCTGGATCAACGACCCCTCTCTAGTAGCTATAGCCTGTAATATTATTACACTCCAGAAATACCTCCAGGCCCCTCTTCAAATTCCTTTATTGTACTCACCATCAACACCTCCTCAGGCAGAGAGCTCCATAGTCTCACTGCTCTTACCGTAAAGAATCCTCTTCTATGTTTGTGTACAAACCTTCTTTCCTCCAGATGCAAAGGATGTCCCCTCGTCACAGTCCTGGGGATAAATAGATGATGGGATAGATCTCTGTACTGACCCCTGATATATTTATACATAGTAATTAGAGCTCCTCTCATTTGTCTTTTTTTTAAAGTGAATAACCCTAATTTTAATAATCTTTCAGGGTACTGTAGTTGCCTTATTCCAGTTATTACTTTAGTTGCCCTCCTATGGACCCTCTGCAGCTCTGCTATGTCTGCCTTGTTTACAGGAGCCCAGAACTGTACACTGTACTCCATGTGTGGTCTGACTAATGATTTGTAAAGAGGTAGGACTATGTTCTCATAATGGGCATCTATGCCCCTTTTGATGCAACCCATTATCTTATTGGCCTTGGCAGCAGCTGCCTGACACTGGTTTTTGCAGCTTAGTTTGCTGTTTATTAAAATTCCTAGATCCTTTTCCATGTCAGTGTTACCGAGTGTTTTACCATTTAGTATGTATGGGTGACTTGCATTATTCCTTCCCATGTGCATAACCTTACATTTGTCAGTGTTAAACCTCATCTGCCCAAGCCACCAATCTATCCAGATCCCTTTGTAGTAGTATACTGTCCTCTTCTGTGTCAATTACTTTACACAGTTTAGTGTCATCTGCGAAAATGGATATTTTACTATGCAAGCCTTCTACAAGATCAATAATAAATATATTGAAGAGAATAGGGCCCAATACTGACCCCTGAGGTACCCCACTAGTGACAGTGACCCAATCTGAGTGTGTACCGTTAATAACCACCCTCTGTTTTCTATCACTCAGCCAGTTACTTACCCACATACAGACATTTTCTCCCAGTCCGAGCATTCTCATTTTATATACTAACCTTTTATGAGGTACAGTGTCAAATGCTTTGGAGAAGTCCAGATATACGACATCCATTGATTCGCCGCAGTCAAGTCTAGAACTTACCTCCTCATAGAAACTGATTAAATTAGTTTGGCATCACCGATCCCTTATGAAGCCATGCTGATATGGCATTATTTGCTTATTTCCGTTGAGATGCTCTAAGATAGCATCTTTCAGAAAATCTTCAAACAGTTTACCCACAACAGATGTTAAACTTACCGGCCTATAGTTTCCAGGCTCTGTTTTTGGAACCTTTTTTAATATTGGCACCACATATGCTATGCGCCAATCCTGTGGGACATTCCCTGTCAGTATAGAGTCTGCAAATATCAGAAATAAGGGTCTGGAGTAACTAGTAAGAAGATGATCCTGTACTTACAGAGCTACAGGGTTTTTGACTCCTTGTAAGACTCCCTCCACGACTGCCAACCCTTCATCTATCACAAACAACAACTTTACTCCACGAGATTGTAGTTTCTCTACAACTTTCATGGCTCCTTCGTGTCCGGATACCTGAAACCACATGCAAAGAAAGCCTTTAAGAGAAGAAAATAAGAAAAAGGGGAAATGGAATAGCACTTCTGTTGCCATCATAACAGAACGCCCAGTATCTTTGGTAGACATTGTAAATGAATGGGTCGGCACCGTTCCGCAAAATTGCGAAACGAATCCAGACCCATTGATACGGACGTGTGAATGGACCCTAATGGGCTTGTCTCACTTCACCAAATAGCATTTATTATGTAGAGAAAGTTATTTCACACCATTTACTAATGTACTGTGATAGTCCACATTGCTCCCTTCGTTGTCTGGATTCATTTTTCCATCACATGATACACTGCTTGTTTCAATAGTTACGACCACCCTGCAATCAATCAGTGGTGGCTGTGCTTGCACACTATAGGAAAAAGCACCAGCCTATGTGTGCTCCCACGGTCCCGGCCATCAAAGAGGCTGACGCTTTTTCCTATAGTGTGCAAACTCGACCACCGCTTCTAGGGTGGTCGGAAACCATGGAAATGAGCAGTGTGTGTGATGGAAAAATAAATCAAGACAGCAAAGGAAGTAATATGGACAATCACAGTGCCTTGTATTAACTTTCTCTACATGAAAAAAGTCATTTGCTGAAGTGAGACAACCCCTTTCAGCACATAACATGCCATGGATCGAATAGGATAAAGATTCCCTTAATGATCTTACATTTACCGCTGACATTAAGGGGTATGCACATATACACTGCCCATCCCAAAAAAAAGTCGCCACCAAAAATATTTTGTTGGACCGCCTTTAGCTTTCATTACGGCACGCATTTGCTGTTGCATTGTTTCGATAAGCTTTTCCAATCTCACAAGATTTATTTCCATCCAGTGTTGCATATATTTTTCACCAAGATCTTGCATTGATGATGGTAGAGTCTGACTGCTGGGCAAAGCCTTCTCCAACACATCCCAAAGATTCTCAATGGGGTTAAGGTCTGGACACTGTGGTGGCCAATCCATGCGTGAAAATGATGTCTCATGCTCCCTGAACCACTCTTTCACAATTTGAGCCCGATGAATCCTGGCATTGTCATTTTGGAATATGCCCATGCCATCAGGGAAGAAAAAATCCATTGATGGAATAATCTGGTCATTCAGTATGTTCAGGTAGTCAGTTGACCTCATTCTTGGAGCACATGCTGAACCTAGACCTGACCAACTGCACCAACCCCAATTAATAGCACTGCCTCCACAGGCTTGTACAGTAGGCACTAGGCATGAAGGGTGCATCACTTCATCTGCCTCTCTTCTTACCCTGATGCGCTTATCACTCTGGAACATGGTAAATCTGGACTCATCAGACCACATGACCTTTTTCCATTGCTCCAGAGTCCAATCTTTATGCTCCCTATCATACCTTTTTTTTCTGGTTTGCCTCACTGATTAGTGGTTTTCTTACAGCTACACAGCTGTTCAGTCCCAATCCTATGAGTTCCCTTTGCATTGTGCATGTGGAAATTCTCTTGCTTTCACTATTAAACATAGCCCTAAGTTCTACTGTTGTTTTTCTTCGATTTGATTTCACCAAACGTTTAAGAGATCACCGATCACGATCATTCAGGATTTTTTCCCCACCACATTTCTTCCTCGAATACGATGGTCCCCACTATCCTTCCAGTTTTTAATGCATTTTAGTAGTTTCTGCAATCTCCTTAGATGTTTTCTCTGCTTGATGCATGCCAATGATTTTACCCTTCTCAATCAGACTAATATCTTTTCCATGACCACGAGATGTGTCTTTCGACATGGTTGCTTAAGAAAAGAGAAGCAACTCATTGCACCAGTTGGGGTTAAATAACTTGTTGCCAGCTGAAAGATAATCTCCCATGCAGTAATTATCCAATAGGAGATTCACAACTATTTTCTTAGTTAAATCCAGGTGGCGACTTTTTTTTGGGACAGGCAGTGTATAATAATCATGTGTGTTCAAAGCAATCTGTATAATAGACTATCCTGGTTGTGTATAAAAATATATTACAACGTTAGGAACTGGGCTCCAAGTTCTTTTATATGTTCTGTAACATACTTCAAAATGGACTTTGTAATCTGCCGTTTACCTCCTCATCATGTCCGAGTCCGATATAGAATGATCGTTTGGGTTTGTAGCCTCGTTTTAGCAATAAATCAAGAGCTTGAAGAGCTCCCTGTGGAATAGAGAAAATGGAGATATAAATTATCATTGGAGAGAGGGTTTTCTCACAGTCTGGTTGTAAGGGAAACATTAACGCAAAATTTTCATGAAGCAACCAGTCTGCCTCAGATTACACAGATTTTCAATCAATGGATTTCACAGGCTTGAAAAGAGTTGTGCATGTTTGTCACCTGGGCAGACCTGCGAAGGGAAGCCTACTTACCTGCTTCCAAACGCTGGCTCCCGGCTCCTGCACTCTGCTGATCTGCTTAACTTCTAGTTTGAGGCTGCTACAGCCAATTGATAGCTGCAGACTTCATGTCAAGCGGTCAAGTGATTCAAAGGGAGCAGGTCACAGCTACGGACAGTGACTGGCTGCAGTGGCGTAAAACCAGACAGCCGGTCGGTATTGCTGACAGGTATCTTTTAACATCAGATTGACATGGGTACAATAAAGACATACTTGTACCCCAAGTTCTCCCATGAGAACTGTTTTTAAAGGGAACCTGTCACCTGGATTTTGGGTAAAGAGCTGAGGACATGGGCTGTTAGATCGCCGCTAGCACATCCGCAATATCCAGTCCCCATAGCTTTCTGTGCCTTTATGGTGTCAAAAAAATGATTTTGTAGATATGTAAATGAACCTTAAATGAGTCCTGTCTCCTCCATGCTTCAGAAAGGAGTCCAGCATTCTCTGACTCTGAGCCCAGCCACGCCCACTGTGAAGGAGTCCAGCACCACCCAGCATTCTCCGAATCTCCTCCTTGCTCCTTGACATTACAAAGCTAGAGCGCCATAATCTCGCGATGCCAGCACAGGGAAGGAACACTATGCCAACACTGCGCATGCGAGATTACGGCGCTCTAGCTTTGTGACATCGGGGAGCAAGGAGGAGATTCGGAGTATGCGGCACAGAGCTATGAGGAATGCATATTGCGGATTTGCTAGCGGCAATCTAGCAGCCCATGTCCTCAGCTCTATACCCAAAATGCAGGTGACAGGTTCCCTTTAAACAAACCAATTTTAATGGTCCCATGGTCTCTTGATGTTTTCCTATTTACAGCACAGCAGTAAATCACTGGTTGCAGTGATAATTATTTAAAGAGGACCTTTCACTAGTTTAACTAAAAACGAACTATATCTGTGGGCAGAGCGGCGCCCAGGGGTCCCCCTGCACTTACTAGTATGTCTGGGCGCCGCTCCGTTTGCCCGGTATAGGCTCCGGTGTCTGCAGCTCCCTCTGTTGTACTGGGTGGAGTTTTTGTATTAGGGTTGTCCCTAGCTGCAGCGCTGCAGGCTATGAGCTGTGCGCTACGATTGGCCAGCGCTGCAGCAAGGGACAACCCTAATACAAAAACTCCGCCCAGTACAACAGAGGGAGCTGCAGACACCGGAGCCTATACCAGGCGAACGGAGCGGCGCCCAGACATACTAGTAAGTGCAGGGGGACCCCTGGGCGCCGCTCTGCCCACAGATATAGTTAGTTTTTAGTTTTTAAACTAGTGAAAGGTCCTTTTTAACTGTACTGATACTGCTGCTGCGGGAGAAGTGGCGTAAATATAGGGGATGCAGCAACTGGGCCCACAAGGACCCCCACACCACACTATTTGTTTAAATAATGCCAGGTTCCAAACACACAAAAAACAACCAAAAAAACATGATATCATATCCTAGAGTGTCTTTATTTGTTCTTGTTTAATTAGATATCACAATAGCAAAATATGAAAAATACAATAGAAAAGCAGTGTATTGTTCTCTCAGGCTGCAGCCATGTAATCTCCCCCTCCTTCTCCCTCCTCTTATGCTAGTGTATATGGGGTAGGAAGTTTAGGAGGAGGGCGCTGGGTGTAGTCTGGATAACTTTTGTCACACATTTCGAGAGGGGCCATTTTATTGGAAGGAATCTCCAAGTTAGTAACACTATAAAATAGATTTGGTTACACCATGTGGAACTGGAATAGACTACAAAATACAAAATCTACCAATATAAATCCCCCTCCGCACTCAAATATATACATATATAACCCAGAGAAGGGTTTGTAACAACAGGAGGTGAAAGAAAATATCTCTTCTGATGGACACCTTCCCCATCTGTCAGAAATCTATCTGATCTTCCTCTTTAGTTATAGTCGTTATTATGCAAGTGTGTAAGGCTAGGTTTATACAGTGAATTTTCGGCATGGATTTTGGTGCAGATTCCATGCCAAAAACATACAGCCAGATTTATTATTAGCTGAAGTCAAAATAAAGGAGTGAAAAAGTCGCATATTTTTGTGCAATCGCTAAAACTGCGCAAAAATTTGCTACTTTTATTGGCTCTGCGCTATGCTCGCTAGTTTTCTGAAAGTGGGTGCGTTTCCTTATGTAAATGAATCTCTAGACAGATTTACTAATGCAACAATTTAAAAAGTCGCAAAAAATTGCACAATTTCACTACGGTAAGGACCATGATTATCTCATGCGACTTTTTAATAGAACATGCAACTTTTTCGTAAAGATGTGCGACTTTTGTCGCTGCTTACTGAAGAATAAACTGCTACTGTAAACCCACTTTTATGACAGTATTAAAGGACCATTAATAAATCTGACTTAGCCAAAAGTGACTTTGGACATCTGTAAAAGTTGAGTAAGATGCAAGTGTAATGATAAATCTGGCCCATAGTGTCTGAGCTGAAGGCAGCGTGTTATTAAGCCAGAGAAGCTGAACAGATTGATGTGTAGCTTTGTGGGAAAAGGTTCAGTAAAACTTGTATTTTATACATTTATATCCACGCTGTCAATCACTGATAGGACCGTCTCCTTGACTTCAAAGCCCAGAATGAGCAGGAATTTAAAAAGGTCTAAAATACAAGTTCAACTGAATCTTTTCCCATTAAACTATAGATCAATGTGCTCAGTTCCTCCTGTTCTACAACACAATGTTTGTAGCTTACATTGCGTTTTCATGGTGACAGATTCCCTAAACCATACAGTGATTTTTTGGTCCGCTAGTGATTTAAAAAACCACAATGAGGAAAAAATAAGTGCCCTGTCCATTCTTGTGTGAATTCAGTGTCCAGAAAATGGGCACGAATAAAAATCCTCGCAGAAACTCACACCAAAAACCACATAAAAAATGACTGAGGAAATACAAGTGCATGCAAAAAAAAAACATATCAGGTTGTTCTCAGCGCTGAAATCCTCCATGTGAACCTAAAGGCTGATATTATGGAGCAACAGTAGGACATTATAGGGAGAAGGGTGTAAGAGGAGAGAACTATAACGTCCAGGAGGTCCAGGCTGTTATGGGGCATCAGTGATCAGTAACTGGCGAGGGGTATAAAAGAACAGAACTACAACGCCTTGCATTTCTATGATATTATTAAGGACTGCCAGAGCACATTACAGGGGGCAAGTATAAGGAAAGAACTACAACTCCTAGTATTTGACAACTTATAGAGGGAAAATACGAACCTCACACACAGCAGAGGTGCTCCGCCCACATGGTGATATCACCCAGGTCCTTAACCTCTACTCTGCCCTGTTGAGCTCTGACTCATTGAGTAAATGGGGTGAAATGAAGCTGGCTGAAGTGGAGTGACCAAGTTGAAAAGGCTGGAAAGTTTTGCAGCAAGTCACCCTGCAAAAATGAAGCCCTGACATAACTTCATAGAAAGAAAAAGAAAAAAAATGATGGGGATGCGGCGATGCTAAAAGATTTTGGGGCACATTATTAAGACGAGCGTTTTAGACACTGGTCTTAATAAAGGCCCTGTGCTGGCGGTGGATTGGCTGGAGTTATGTAGAGGAGCAGGCCTCTTTATAACTTTGGCATATTCACTGCTGCTTCTAATTGTAAAACAACTTCCTAGTTGTCTTACATTTAGACAATTTTCTACCCCTAAAACAGGCGTAGAAAATGGTAAATCACTACATCCACAGTTCTACACTTGGCGTGAACGGGGCGAGTTTGCAGATAGCGGCGCAACTAACAGTTGCACTGTCATCTGTGCCTGAAATACACCTAATATAGGCGTATTTCAGTATAGTAAATGAACCCCTTTCTTTTTAGAAAAGAGGTTTTATTGCACAAAAGTAGTAAAACGTAAAAAAAACTATATGTATTTAGTATCGCTGAAATCGTACTGACCCAGAGAATAAATATATCATGTTATTTATGCTGAAAAATGAACGTTGCAAAATTTATAACGTAATTGCAGTATTGCAGTTTTTTCCCCATTTCCAGCCTAGAAATAGTGCGGTGCGATTTTCTTAATAATTCTTTGCTGACCTGGCAGGAAAAGGACCTTTGGTGACGTCACTGCACTCATCACATGGTCCATCACATGACCCATCACCATGGTGATATATCATGTGATGGACCATGTGATGAGCGCAGTGACATCACCAAAGGTCCTTTTCCTCAAAGAAGAAGACAGAAGAGAAGTTGGGCTGCGCGACAGAAGAGAAAAGGATTCTTTACGGTAAGATCAGTGAGACTATGGAACTCTCTGCTTGAGGAGGTGGTGATGGTGAATTCACTAAGAGTTCAAGAGGGGCCTGGATGCATTTCTGGAGTGTAATAATATTGCAGGCTATAGCTACTAGAGATGGGTCGTTGATCCAGGGAGTTATTCTGATTGCCTGATTGGAGCCGGGAAGGAATTTTTTATTCCCCTAAAATTGGGGAAAATTGGCTTCTACCTCACAGTTTTTTTTTTTGCCTTCCTCTGGATCAACTTGCAGGATGACTGGCCGAACTGAATGGACAAATGTCTTTTTTCGGCCTTATGTACTATGTTACTTGTCCTGCAAAAAAACAAGCCCTCATATGGCCATAAATGGAAAAGTAAAAGAAAAAAAGTTATGACTTGGACGTGAAAATTGCTTATGGCACAAAGGGTTAATGCCAAAAGAGGCTCGGTTCTGACCGTGCACTGAGGTTATAGGTTGATGCAATAACATTTCTTGATGTAAAGATAAAAATCACCTGAGGTAATTCAGGTAATACCTGCTAACAAGATAGTCCAGAAAAGAATGATAATCTCTACAGATCCACTGTGTCAGCAATCATTGCCTGGATTCAACAAACCTTCAGCAATCAGGGTGATGCTTTAAGGTTCTGTTCACATCTGCACTGAAGGCATCTTTTGGAGCCTGTTGTAGATTCTGTCTATTTTTGCGACTAAATTCCAAAAGACCTAACTAAGTCACCTGGGTCCATTGGGCTACACTGGTGGCCATAGCCTGACAGATCCGTCAAAGTTTGAATTCTACTTTTCTGCTCCTACGATGGAACAGAAAAACAGAATTCCTAACAGAGATGTGAGCTCAGATTCTGTTTGCATCCACAGTCATAATCAATATATACTAATTACCGGTATCACATTATTAATGTATTAACAGCCTTGTGTTTACAGACTTACAATCACGCAACATTTGTTGTCCAGGGCTCCTCTTCCATATATGTAACCATCACGCTCTTCTCCAGAGAAAGGTGGCACGTCCCAACCTTCAGGAGGGGCTGGTACAACATCCAAGTGAGCAAGGATCATGTAGGGCTTTAGACTTTGGTCTGAGCCTTGTACTGCAAAAAGGTGACTGTATTCTGCCACCACTTCATGTTTGATAATGCTTGAGGAGAACACTCTTGGAAACACTAATTTGCACAAAAGAAAAAAAAAAAAAAAAAGGTGAAAGTACATAAAAAAAAGCCAAAGTGTAATGGTGGAAACACATGGGTTCATCACAGTCTATATTTAAAGTTCAAAAGATTCCCACACTAAAGGGCCACCAGTCAAACCATAATTTATGGGATCTGATGCCTCCAATAACATGAACAGGGATGCTGTTTCAATAAGAGTGCCCATACATGTAGTGGCTGTAAGAACTGCAAATTGGAGGTGTACAGCAAATGGTTTGGTTTTGCAATGTTATTTTCAACCAAATGGAAATCACATAAACCAAGCTTGCCCTGTGGCAGAAAACCACATTGTTAAACTGCAGAAATTCACAGCAAGCAAATCACTTTTTATTTACTTGTCATATTCATATTTTTAACTTGGGCCGTTTAATTTTTATTCTGTAATAAATGTATTGTTTTACTTTATTGCTTTACTTTATTGATCGATCTCTGCCTGGGACTAGATGTAGAGTGCCGGCCCACATTATCAATCTATCGTTTGTAACAATTTGTTCCGATTGGGTGAATCAGGTGGACCTAGAGCACCTACCATTTAGGAATAGCCAGGTGAGCCACCATTACCTTTTCTTGCACTGAAATCACTAGTCAAACTGACATCAACCTTAAAGGGGTTATCCCATGACTAATGTAAAAAACATGCCAATCTCTTTCTAACAAAGCTAGAACCAGCTCTGAACCTCACATGGCTCCAGTGATCTCCCAATTCATTGCTCTGCTAGATTTCTATCAAGCTGGCAGCTCAAGGGGAGTGTCTTTTCTGCTGCAGCTAAGGGGGCGTGTCTCAGCTCTCCCTATCACAGCCAGGGTGGAAGGTGAAGGATGAAACTGAGCATGTGCGACCTTCTGAGTGAGCAGGTCAAAGAAATACGAAATAAACAAACAGCAGGTGGCGCTATACCGATACATTTTATTGAATAACTCAGTGGCAATGCTACATTTTTTATTACATGCAATTACAAAAAGTATTCAGATCCTGGTGCTGGTTGACAAACTGTAGAATATTTTTCGTGGGACGATTACTTTAATGATTATGGGTGGCTCCTTCAGCTTTTTTTCCCCAGACACAATGCCGCTCTCGACAAGGAGCTGGGTAAAATACGGCAAATCTCATGTTCAGAAATAACATAGCAACATAGTATATAAGGCCGAAAAAAAAACATTTGTCCGTCCAGTTCGGCCTGCTATCCTGCAAGTTGATCCAGAGGAAGGCAAAAAAATAAAAACTGAGGTAGAAGCCAATTTTCCACACTTAAGGGGAAAAAAAATTCCTCCTTCCTGGCTCCAATCACCCCTCTCTAGTAGCTATAGCCTGTAATATTATTACACTCCAGAAATACATACAGGCCCCTCTTGAACTCTTTTAGTGAACCCACCATCACCACCTCCTCAAGCAGAGAGTTTCATAGTCTCACAGCTTTTGCCATAAAGAATCCTCTTCTATGTTTGTGTACAAACCTTCTTTCCTCCAGACGCAGAGGATGTCCCCTCGTCACAGTCAGAGTCCTGGGGATAAATAGATGATGGGAGAGACCCCTGAAATATTTATACATATTATTAAGATCTCCCCTCAGTTGTCTTTTTTCTAAAGTGAATAACCCTAATGTTGATAATCTTTCAGGGTACTGTAGTTGCCCCATGCCAGTTATTATTTTAGTTGCCCTGCTCTGTACCCTCTCCATGTTTACAGGAGCCCAGAACTGAGAATAAAAAGAAAACGGTGGCTCACCCTCTTCTTATATGGATATGGTGCACACCCCCTGGTCCCACCCTTAGGACCAAATGTAAAGATTTGTCTAGAGAAAAACAGGTGTGGGGGGGCACACTTCAAAGGACAACACTCTAAGGGATGATAGTAATGCAATTTAATATAAAATTTAAATTAAGAACATACCCCTAAAACATACATAAAATATGGTACATCAATATATATGTCCCAATCAATTGCAATGCACACTCAATCCGCAGAATGGCTCTAAATAAAGCAATATATACTGTTATCCACAATCGGCAATGCTATCCCAATGGTATGTAGCAAAAGTCCAGCAACTACAAGCTTAAGATGTTAATGTCCCGCAAGTAGGTAGAGCCGATATATGTGTTAGCATCCACTGACAGCCGAACTATTAATCGGCCTGTTAACTCCAATGTACTTCCACTATAATGCCCGCAGTTAGGAGCTCACAGTCAAGAACTTGAAAATGCTGTTAATGCAATAAAGTTTGTGCTCCAAAATGAGCCCGGTCTTACCCTTCACCGCTGTTGTAGCGTTGCTCCAGGAGGCCGCACACCCGCAGCGTCCCACGTGGTGTGCTGCTGCCTGTACGCGGCGTCCCACGTGACCTGGTTTCCAAGGGGACCGGATGCAAGCTCGTATGACGTGTAACTTGTGCGTCAGCTTCCACTCTGTGCTCTTAATTCCGTAACTCTTTCTTTTCTTTGCCGGCTTTGTTGCTTTTTCTTTGCTCCTGTGTAGATCAACGCTTACTCTAGACACCGCCAGACGCGTTTCGGGGTCTCAAGCCCCTTCCTCAGTGGCCTACTGAGTAAGCGGATCCTCACTCTTTATAGGTGGTTAGCTCCACCCTCCTTCCTCCATATTGTTTCTGTTTTTTCTACTTTGTGGGGTGGATTTGCTTTCCATGAACCGGACTGTCATCCTGATGTGCCTCTTTTAATCGTACATCTTATTAAAATACTTTAAAACAATAAATACAAATACCCCATACATATACAATTGATACTGGAGAAGGCTACAAGGTCTCACACAAAAAACGCATATAAAACGCATCGGAACCGCAATGGTGTATCTCGCATTTTCCATGCGTTTTTTCTTGATATGCATTTTTCCCTTATACTTAACCTCAATTTTGTCATCATATATTGGGGTGACCAGCGGATACGTAACTGGGACAGTTCATTTACCTTTCCTTCAAAGGTTCAAGATTCCTTAGCTTTGTATAGTAGAGGCGGATAATACTTATCTCTCTGTGGTTAAGAGAGGCCGTCCTGCAGGGAGGGGAAATCACAGTGTCGGTATAACGGCCAGACTACGATCTCCCATCCCCACAGGACAACCCTCACAAGAACCCAAAGACCTCCAACTCAGCATTGAGGCCTCTAGGGATGATGGTGTCATATTCAAAGATCCTTCTGGATTCTTGTCGTGACATGTGTGCAATATGGTTTCCCCCTCTCCAGGCTTTTTTAACTTTTTCAATCGCCACAAATTTTGGGATCATGGGATCACAGTTATGTATTCATTTGAAATGTTTAGATAGAGAGTGCGTATCCAGGCCTTTTTTGATATTTGCCACATGCTCTGCCACTCTCTTTTTCAGCGTTCTTTTGGTTCTGCCTATATACTGCTTCCTGCATCCACATTGTAGCAGATATATAACGTCTGTGGAATCGCAGGTTAGGCATTCCTGTATCTCCAAACTGAACGTATTAACTGTGGACACCACTTTCGTGGTCTTTTTTGGGAAACTGGTAATTTTACAATTGGAACACCTGCCACATTTAAAGAATCCATTTACTGCTAACCAATTATCTTTTGCTTTTTTATGGCTTTCCTTCCTCAATTGCACTGTCGGGGCTATCTTCCCGGCCAGGTTATTTGCCCTAGTGTACGTGATTTTGGGAACTTCACTTAAAAGGGGGCCAACCCACTTGTCATTTAATAGGTGTCCCCAATGTTTGCGGATGCTCCTCTCAATTATTTTGTACTGAGAATTAAAAGGTAAAATAATTCTCAGTACCTCATCACAAATTTGGGGATCCCTTACCCGAAAGAAATCTTTTCTTTCCATTTTTTTCACTTTTTCAAGTGACCTCTCGATCACCTGTACCGGGTAGTCTTTCTCTAGCAGTTGTTCTTTCAAAACAGTCGCTTCCTCCTCAAACCTGGCATCGTCAGTACAGTTCCGCCGCAGCCTGCGGAACTGACTGGTTGGCACATTGATTAACCAGCGGGGTAAATGACAGCTCGCGTATCTAATAAAACTATTTTTAGCGACTGGTTTGAAAAAAGTGTTGCATTGTAGCTGGTCCCCCTTCACCCATATCTCAAGATCTAGAAATTCTACTTTCAATTTGCTAACACTAGGGGTGAATACCAAATTTTTATCATTCTTATTGATGTCTTGAAGGAATAAATCCAAAGATTCTGCTGTATCTTGCCAAATGAACAGGACGTCATTTATGTAGCGCCGCCATAGCACCAGATCCGTCCCCAGCCTTGGCATGATGACCTCTTTCTCCCATTGAGCCAAAAACAAGTTGGCATAGCTGGGGGCGAATCTGGTGCCCATGGCGGTGCCAGTTCGCTGTACATAGAACTCCTTATTAAAGGAAAAATAGTTGTGGGCCAATATGTATCTAACCCCACCCAATAGGAACTCCAACTGCTCACTAGGGATACCTGCATCTCCCGACATTTGTTCTTGTAAAGCTTGTATACCCTGGGTGTGGTCGATGATGGTATACAAGGATCCCACATCCAAGGTCCCCAAGATCCAGCCATCCAACCACCTAATCGTCTCCAGGGTTCCGACTATGTCAGTAGTATCGCGTATGTATGATGGTACTCGTTTAACATAGGGTTGAAGCCATTGATCTATGTATTTTGATAAATTACATGATATGGATTCAATCCCTGACACTATCGGTCGCCCTGGAGGTGATTGTAGATTTTTATGGATCTTGGGGATACAGTAGAACATTGGTATCCTTTTCTCAGTATTCAATATAAACCTGGCCTCCTGCTCAGAAAGAAAGTCCATCTCCACTCCCTTTTCACAGTATATTTTTAACGTTTTATAATACTCTTCTGTAGGATCACCTTTTAATTTTTGATAAGTATTTCCTGAACTTAGTTGTCTATGGCACTCTTTCATATAATCTTCCATATTTTGTACCACTACCGCCCCACCTTTGTCAGCTGGCCTAATTATAATGTCATTCATCTCCTGTAATGATTTAATCGCCTTCATCTCTTCTCTATTTAGATTGGCGTTAATCCTACGGCTTTTTATTCCTCTCAAGTCTCGTTCAACATTATTTTTAAAAGTCGCCATTTCACTGCTGATCTCTTGCCTGGGAAATTTCTTTGATTTAGCTTTTAGATCAGTATGTGAATATCTACTGGTGCTTCCTTCAATATCCATTTCTCTGTTGATCGGATTTTTCAAAAAATACTTTTTGAGGCATAGCCGTCTGATGAATTTTTCAACCCCAATATATGTGGCAAACTTATCCAGAGGATTTGACGGGGCAAATTTGAGGCCCTTATTTAGTAACTGTACCTGAGTGTCTGTAAGTACAATGTCACTTATGTTAATTATGTTGGTCGTCGGTTGTGTGAATTTCTGTGTGTCCTTCTTACGTGCATGTCATCCTCTTCTAATTGTCCTTTGTGTTCTTGCCACTTTGATCTGGTCAATATTGGCGTGTGATAATGTTCTGTGTTCTGTTGATACCTGTGTTGTTGTCGTGGTAACGGAAAATTGTCCCTGTCCCGTGTGTATTCTATCGGACGCTCCCTCAAATTGTAATCGTGTGCATACCCCTGTCTGTAATTGTGTTTCCTCATATTCTGCCGTGGTGGCGTGGGAGTACGTGTGTTCTTGTGTTTCCTCACATTCTGCCGTGGTGGCGTGGGAGTACGTGTGTTCCTTATTCGTGTTTTGTGATGTGGTGGAGTGTAATCTAAAAAATGAGGTGTAGCCAGTGTTTCAAATCTATTTGAAATTTTTACATTTCCATAATCTATGTTGTGTTCCTGAGTGTCAGTGTCCTCGACCTCCCTCTGTAGATTAACTTCAGTGACTTCCTTCCTTTCTAGATGGTGTAACTTTCTAGATTTCTTCCCTATTATTTCTCTTTCCAAGGAATCTACATTTTTGCAGATTCTTTCATGCCATTTATGCACTGCCTCAGTGTCTGGAAATGCCTCCATTTCTCGCTTTAGGGAATCAATTTGTCCCGTCATCTCCTCTGATATTTGTATTCTCCTTTTTATAATCATCTGGACGAGGGTTCCTGATTGGGCTTTCAAAAAAGCGTCCCACTCAAGTTTGAATTTATCATCCACCAAGTCCATTGCAGGTATCTTGGTGAGTGTCAAACCTTTAGGGATGAATCCCTTGTCCAGATATTGTGTGAGTGACCTTATTTCCCATTTATTTCTCAATTGACGTTGTAGAGTCTTCTCCAATACTTTAAAAACATCATCAATTGACCTCTCCATCCCTGCTGACACTTCCCCTTCCACATTGAAAGTGAATGTATCAATTTTCTTATATTTATTATTTAAGTGTTCCCAAATGTCCATATTAGGAAGAGGGGATCACAACCGTAAAGGGTGCTGCAAAAGTGAGAATAAAAAGAAAACGGTGGCTCACCCTCTTCTTATATGGATATGGTGCACACCCAATTACAGACAGGGGTATGTACACGATTACAATTTGAGGGAGCGTCCGATAGAATACACACGGGACAGGGACAATTTTCCGTTACCACGACAACAACACAGGTATCAACAGAACACAGAACATTATCACACGCCAATATTGACCAGATCAAAGTGGCAAGAACACAAAGGACAATTAGGAGAGGACGACATGCACGAAAGAAGGACACACAGAAATTCACACAACCGACGACCAACATAATTAACATAAGTGACATTGTACTTACAGACACTCAGGTACAGTTACTAAATAAGGGCCTCAAATTTGCCCCGTCAAATCCTCTGGATAAGTTTGCCACATATATTGGGGTTGAAAAATTCATCAGACGGCTATGCCTCAAAAAGTATTTTTTGAAAAATCCGATCAACAGAGAAATGGATATTGAAGGAAGCACCAGTAGATATTCACATACTGATCTAAAAGCTAAATCAAAGAAATTTCCCAGGCAAGAGATCAGCAGTGAAATGGCGACTTTAAAAATAATGTTGAACGAGACTTGAGAGGAATAAAAAGCCGTAGGATTAACGCCAATCTAAATAGAGAAGAGATGAAGGCGATTAAATCATTACAGGAGATGAATGACATTATAATTAGGCCAGCTGACAAAGGTGGGGCGGTAGTGGTACAAAATATGGAAGATTATATGAAAGAGTGCCATAGACAACTAAGTTCAGGAAATACTTATCAAAAATTAAAAGGTGATCCTACAGAAGAGTATTATAAAACGTTAAAAATATACTGTGAAAAGGGAGTGGAGATGGACTTTCTTTCTGAGCAGGAGGCCAGGTTTATATTGAATACTGAGAAAAGGATACCAATGTTCTACTGTATCCCCAAGATCCATAAAAATCTACAATCACCTCCAGGGCGACCGATAGTGTCAGGGATTGAATCCATATCATGTAATTTATCAAAATACATAGATCAATGGCTTCAACCCTATGTTAAACGAGTACCATCATACATACGCGATACTACTGACATAGTCGGAACCCTGGAGACGATTAGGTGGTTGGATGGCTGGATCTTGGGGACCTTGGATGTGGGATCCTTGTATACCATCATCGACCACACCCAGGGTATACAAGCTTTACAAGAACAAATGTCGGGAGATGCAGGTATCCCTAGTGAGCAGTTGGAGTTCCTATTGGGTGGGGTTAGATACATATTGGCCCACAACTATTTTTCCTTTAATAAGGAGTTCTATGTACAGCGAACTGGCACCGCCATGGGCACCAGATTCGCCCCCAGCTATGCCAACTTGTTTTTGGCTCAATGGGAGAAAGAGGTCATCATGCCAAGGCTGGGGACGGATCTGGTGCTATGGCGGCGCTACATAAATGACGTCCTGTTCATATTGGCAAGATACAGCAGAATCTTTGGATTTATTCCTTCAAGACATCAATAAGAATGATAAAAATTTGGTATTCACCCCTAGTGTTAGCAAATTGAAAGTAGAATTTCTAGATCTTGAGATATGGGTGAAGGGGGACCAGCTACAATGCAACACTTTTTTCAAACCAGTCGCTAAAAATAGTTTTATTAGATACGCGAGCTGTCATTTACCCCGCTGGTTAATCAATGTGCCAACCAGTCAGTTCCGCAGGCTGCGGCGGAACTGTACTGACGATGCCAGGTTTGAGGAGGAAGCGACTGTTTTGAAAGAACAACTGCTAGAGAAAGACTACCCGGTACAGGTGATCGAGAGGTCACTTGAAAAAGTGAAAAAAATGGAAAGAAAAGATTTCTTTCGGGTAAGGGATCCCCAAATTTGTGATGAGGTACTGAGAATTATTTTACCTTTTAATTCTCAGTACAAAATAATTGAGAGGAGCATCCGCAAACATTGGGGACACCTATTAAATGACAAGTGGGTTGGCCCCCTTTTAAGTGAAGTTCCCAAAATCACGTACACTAGGGCAAATAACCTGGCCGGGAAGATAGCCCCGACAGTGCAATTGAGGAAGGAAAGCCATAAAAAAGCAAAAGATAATTGGTTAGCAGTAAATGGATTCTTTAAATGTGGCAGGTGTTCCAATTGTAAAATTACCAGTTTCCCAAAAAAGACCACGAAAGTGGTGTCCACAGTTAATACGTTCAGTTTGGAGATACAGGAATGCCTAACCTGCGATTCCACAGACGTTATATATCTGCTACAATGTGGATGCAGGAAGCAGTATATAGGCAGAACCAAAAGAACGCTGAAAAAGAGAGTGGCAGAGCATGTGGCAAATATCAAAAAAGGCCTGGATACGCACTCTCTATCTAAACATTTCAAATGAATACATAACTGTGATCCCAATGATCCCAAAATTTGTGGCGATTGAAAAAGTTAAAAAAGCCTGGAGAGGGGGAAACCATATTGCACACATGTCACGACAAGAATCCAGAAGGATCTTTGAATATGACACCATCATCCCTAGAGGCCTCAATGCTGAGTTGGAGGTCTTTGGGTTCTTGTGAGGGTTGTCCTGTGGGGATGGGAGATCGTAGTCTGGCCGTTATACCGACACTGTGATTTCCCCTCCCTGCAGGACGGCCTCTCTTAACCACAGAGAGATAAGTATTATCCGCCTCTACTATACAAAGCTAAGGAATCTTGAACCTTTGAAGGAAAGGTAAATGAACTGTCCCAGTTACGTATCCGCTGGTCACCCCAATATATGATGACAAAATTGAGGTTAAGTATAAGGGAAAAATGCATATCAAGAAAAAACGCATGGAAAATGCGAGATACACCATTGCGGTTCCGATGCGTTTTATATGCGTTTTTTGTGTGAGACCTTGTAGCCTTCTCCAGTATCAATTGTATATGTATGGGGTATTTGTATTTATTGTTTTAAAGTATTTTAATAAGATGTACGATTAAAAGAGGCACATCAGGATGACAGTCCGGTTCATGGAAAGCAAATCCACCCCACAAAGTAGAAAAAACAGAAACAATATGGAGGAAGGAGGGTGGAGCTAACCACCTATAAAGAGTGAGGATCCGCTTACTCAGTAGGCCACTGAGGAAGGGGCTTGAGACCCCGAAACGCGTCTGGCGGTGTCTAGAGTAAGCGTTGATCTACACAGGAGCAAAGAAAAAGCAACAAAGCCGGCAAAGAAAAGAAAGAGTTACGGAATTAAGAGCACAGAGTGGAAGCTGACGCACAAGTTACATGTCATACGAGCTTGCATCCGGTCCCCTTGGAAACCAGGTCACGTGGGACGCCGCGTACAGGCAGCAGCACACCACGTGGGACGCTGCGGGTGTGCGGCCTCCTGGAGCAACGCTACAACAGCGGTGAAGGGTAAGACCGGGCTCGTTTTGGAGCACAAACTTTATTGCATTAACAGCATTTTCAAGTTCTTGACTGTGAGCTCCTAACTGCGGGCATTATAGTGGAAGTACATTGGAGTTAACAGGCCGATTAATAGTTCGGCTGTCAGTGGATGCTAACACATATATCGGCTCTACCTACTTGCGGGACATTAACATCTTAAGCTTGTAGTTGCTGGACTTTTGCTACATACCATTGGGATAGCATTGCCGATTGTGGATAACAGTATATATTGCTTTATTTAGAGCCATTCTGCGGATTGAGTGTGCATTGCAATTGATTGGGACATATATATTGATGTACCATATTTTATGTATGTTTTAGGGGTATGTTCTTAATTTAAATTTTATATTAAATTGCATTACTATTATCAGGAGCCCAGAACTGTACACAGTACTCCATGTGTGGTCTGACTAGTGATTTGTAAAGTGGTAGGACTATGTTCTCATCACGGGCATCTATGCCCCTTTTTATGTAACCCATTATCTTATTTGCCTTGGCAGCAGCTGCCCGACACTGGTTTTTGCAGCTTAGTTTGCTGTTTATTAAAATTCCTAGATCCTTTTCCATGTCAGTGTTACCCAGTGTTTTACCATTTATTATGTACGGTGACTTGCATTATTCCTTCCCATGTGCATAACCTTACATTTTTCAGTGTTAAACCTCATCTGCCACTTATCTGACTAAGCCTCCAATCTATCCAGATCCCTCTGTAGCAGTATACTGTCCTCTTCCGTGTCAATTACTTTACAGAGTTTAGTGTCATCTGCAAAAATATATATTTTACTGTGCAAGCCTTCTACAAGATAATTAATAAATATATTGTAGAGAATAGGGCCCAATACTGAACCCTGAGGTACTAGTGACAGTGACCCAATCTGAGTGTGTACCATTAATAACTATCCTCTGAGCCAGTTACTTACCCACATAGAGACATTTTCTCCCAGTCCAAGCATTCTTATTTTATATACTAACCTTTTATGCGGTACAGTGTCAAATGCTTTGGAGAAGTCCAGATATACGACATCCATTGATTCGCCGCTGTCAAGTCTAGAACTTACTTCCTGATTAAATTAGTTTGACATGACCGATCCCTCATAAAGCAATGCTGATATAGCGTTATTTTCTTATTTTACTTGAGGTACTCCAAGATAGCATCTCTTAGAAAAACTTCAAACAGTTTACCCACGACAGATGTTAAACTTACCGGCCTATAGTTTCCGGGCTCTGTTTTTGGACCCTTTTTGAATATTGGCACTACATTTGCTATGCGCCAATCCTGTGGAACATTCCCTGTCAGTATAGAGTCCTTAAATATCAGAAATAAGGGTCTGGCTATGACATTACTTCTCTTAGGATAAGGGGGTGTATTCCATCTGGTTCTGGCGATTTATCTATTTTAATCTTTTTAAGACGCCGCTGTACTTCTTTCTGGGTCAGACAGGGCACTTTTAATGGGGAATTAACTTTTACATTCTGCATTTCATATGACAGTTTATTTTATTCAGTGAACACAATGGAGAAAAAAAAATAATGTAATAACTTTGCTTTCTCCTCATCGCTTTCTGCAACTCCCCTCATTACTCTGTAGAGGGCCGACACCTTCAGATTTATACTTTTTAACATTTATATAATTGAAAAACATTTTAGGGTTAGTTTTGCTCTCTTTGGCAATTAATCTCTCAGTCTCTAGTTTGGCTGCTTTTATTAGTTTTTTACATAATCAATTTTTTTCCTCATAGTTTTTCAGTGCTTCCGTACTACCCTCCTGTTTTAGTGATTTATATGCTTTCTTTTTGTCATTTATTGCTTTCTTTACAGTTCTATTTATCCACATAGTTTTTTTCTTGTTTCTTAACCTTTTATTCCTATAAGGTATGTACCTCTTACAATTAGATTTTAGGATGCTTTTAAAAATATCCCATTTTGTGGCTGTAGTTTTATTTTTGAGGACTTTGTCCGAGTTAGTTTGGCCTATGGCCTCTTTTAGTTGGCTAAATTTAGCTTTTTTGAAGTTTGGTATTTTTGTTCCTCCCTGAAGAAACACTCTTTTGAATGATAATTGGAAGATTATTACTTTATGGTCACTATTTCCCAGGTGTCCCCCAACCTGCACGTCTGTTGTTCTGTCAGGTCTATTGGTTAATACTAAGTCCAGTATGGCCGTCCCTCTAGTCGGGTCCTAAATCAGTTGAGAAACGTAAGGGTCTTTGGTTATTGCCAAGAACCAGTTTCCTTTATGAGATATATAAAGTTTCAGTTTCCCAGTCTATATCTGGGTAGTTGAAATCCCCCTTAATAACTCCCTAATTATGATTTGTCGCCTTGTCTATCTCGTTTAGTAGCAGATTTTCAGTGGGTATATTATGTGGTTTATAACCCATCTTTAGTTGAATTTCGATCTTTAGTTGAATTTCTGTTGGAATTGAGTTCATGAGCAGGTGTAACTAATGAGCAGCAGCACTTGTCTGCAGTCTCCATTACCACAGACCCATATTACCACAGTCTGTACTGTCTGTCCGCTCTGTAATTCATGTCCCCTCATGGACTCCATTCCCACAAAGATTCAGCTAAATATTAAACTGTATTCAGGATCATAATCCCTGACAAGTAGAGCAGATAGGAGGATGAGGCAGCTCTTTACCTCAGTGTTGTGAAGTATCTTGTCCTGCTATGCGATTAGGACAGGTTTAGTGTGTACTAATAGGACAGCGGCCATTTTGTTTCTCCTAATAATTGCTCCCCGTACAAAATGAGCCGTTATAAGAAGTGGTACCTTAGAACCGAACCACAGTTCGGGAAATGTTTTTTTTACAGTAGAAGTTATTATGCAAAATCTCGCGAAACTTTGAAGTAATAACTTTGGCTCATAGGAGCCAATACATTCTAATACTGTATGGAGTGCTCGCTCCGTACAGTATTCAAAGTATTATGCGAATCGACTTCAAGTGTTTCATCCGAAGTCAATCCGCTCGTCCCTAATTATAACTAATGAAAGGTATTTGGGAAATAATTTAAATAAAGTAATATTTACTCAATCAAAGCAAACAATTTCAACCAAAAGGAACGTTTGTCGAGTGATAGTTAACAATGAACGATCATTTTAGTCAAACGATGAGAGACCTTTACTGTTGATAAGTTGTGTTTAACCCCTTAATGACCGGGCCATTTTGCACCTTCGTGACCAGACAGATTTTTGCAAATCTGATATGTGTCACTTAATGTGGTAATAACTTTGGAATGCTTTTACTTATCCAAGCCATTCTGAGATTGTTTTCTCGTGACATATTGTACTTCATGTTAGTGGTAAATTTGAGTCGATATGTTTCACCTTTATTTATAAAAAAAAAAAAAAAAAAAAAAAAAATACTCAAATTTACAGAAAATTTGGAAGCAATTTAAAAAAAAAAATGAATTTCTCTGCTTTTAAGGCAGATAGTGATACCGCACAAAATAGTTCTTTACATTTACCATATGTATACTTTATGTTGGCATCATTTTGAAAATGTCATTTTGTTTTTCAGGACATTAGAAGGCTTAGAATTTTTAAAGCAATGCTTAAATTTTTTAAGAAAATTTCTAAAACCCACTTTTTAAAATGACCAGTTCAGTTATGAAGTCACTTTGTGGGCCTTACATAGTAGAAACCACACCCCTCAAGTTATTAAAAATTGATGTTAAAAACTTTTTTAACCCTTTAGGTGCTCCACAAGAAAAAGGAAATAAAGATGACATTTAAAAAATTTAAATTTTCATTTTTTCATGAAACACAGCAAGGGTTAACAGCCAAACTAAACTCAATATCTATTACCCCGATTCTGCAGTTTACAATAACACCACATAAGTGGTTGTCAACTGTTGTATGGGCGCACGGCGGAGCTTAGAAGAGATGGAGCACAATATGGCTTTTGGAGGGCAGATTTCACTGGAATAATTTTCAGGAGCTATGTTGCATTTGAAGGTACCCTGAGGTACCCCACAGTAGTGGAAACCCCCAAAAAGTGACCTCATTTTGGAAACTACACCCCCCAAGGAATTTTTCAAAAGGTGTAGTGAGCACTTTGGCCCAATATACTTTTTATAGAATTTAGAAACCCATGGCTGTGAAAAAGAAAAATTACATTACCTGGGCACTGTCCCTGCCTTCTCTCTGGGTTGCCCTGCTGTCACTGACAGCGGGCAACCCGATCAGCAGCTGCACGATTAGCGTGCAGCTGCTATTTCTGAAAGGACGTTTTAAAACGTGCTTTCAGAAATAGAGGTCCACCCATAGGACGTTTATATCCTATGGGCGGACTTAAAGCGGTTAATGCAAAGTCCAGGGTCTGGACAGGTGTCGCATTGATATATGGTATCCCGTCGTATCCTATTCTTGTAACAGACCCTACATCTCTTTTGGGCTCTGCTTTTTATCGCATTAGGGGGCACCTCTGATGGGAAATGTTGCCCTGGGATAATTCTGCTGGCATGACTAGATGATGCTATCCCACTGCTATCCTGGCGCTGCTCTCCAAATATTACATTTTTAATGATTTGTTCTTGAAAATCAAGATATGTTTCTTGGTTCCCTGCTTTTTGGAACATGACAAAAGAATTATACAGGGCTACTTGCATAAGGTGGGCTGCAAGTTTCTTATACCAAATGCGGGATTTCCTGACCACACTATAGGGCTGCAGCATTTGGTCTGCAAGGTCAACCCCACCCAAATATTTATTGTAATCCTGTATGCAGACAGGCTTACAGACGGTGGTATTTGTGCCGTGCACAGGAACAGGGTTGATACTGTCTGGATGTAAAGATGACATTATGAGGACATCTTTTTTGTCTCACTATTTTACAATAGAGCTTATAAATTTTTAGCCCAAATCGTGCCCTCTTCCTTAGCAAATATTGGCGAAATTGAAGCCTGCCTTTAAAAAGGACAAGTGACTTGTCCACAACAATATTTTTTTCTGGGGTGTAGGCCTTTCTAAATTTTTTATTTAAATAATTTATAAGGGGCCTAATTTTATAAAGCCTGTCATGGCTGGGGTCATCACGTGGGGGGCACGGTGTGTAGTCAGCGAAGTGCAGAAATCGCAGGATTGTCTCAAATCACTGTCTTGTCATTACTTCCCTGTACTTAGGGGTATCAGACGACCAATAAGATCTCAGTGTTTTTTTTATGAGACCCATAATTAGAAGAAGGCCCCAAAAATTTTAATTGTCCGCCACAACAACAGGACACCATACGCCATTCTTGGCGTAATATGAGGTGGGGTGACTAGCGATGAATTGAGCAGCGTATAAATTTGTCTGTTTAACCATCAAACTTACCAGTTCTGATAAGATTTTAAAAAATTCCACCCCCCTAACCCCCATAACATCATAACGGATGCCTGTAACAGAATTAAATTCTGGAACAGACGGAGTATATGACTGTGGGCATCCATTAAGGGTCAATGGCGCTAGTCTCGTCTGCGACTTTGCTGTGGCTCTTCATCACTAGTGTTAGCGGATGATGAAAAATTTAAAACTGTTCTGTGTCCCTTGCACTTTCTGTATCAGAACAGATAAATGCGCATGCCTTTTCTGCCGTATACATACGCTCTGCCATTCCAAACTATTTATAATATATAATATATTCTTGTATATTTTTTTTCCAAATCTCTTACCCTAACACTACTTTAAACTATTTCTATCTAACTGCCAGTACCGAGGCTAACTAACTACCGCTAATTACCAGTAATTTTATATATATATTATTTTTGTATCTTTTTCTTTTTTTTCTGTGAATTTTAAAAACACAAAAGACGGCCAGAAGTTTTGCATGACTTTTTGACGGCAATTGTATAGCATGCAGCCCTTAATAAATTCCTCCCTTTACCCGTGGGTAGCTTTCCTCTTCCATCTAGGTAGACAGTGCTGAGCAGTGTACATTTATTGGAATGTGCATGTTAGCACTGTAGGGGCCAGATGGGGATTGAGCAAGGTTTATGCCCTCCCCCAAACTTTAGTAAATGTGTTTTCCCGGGAGTTTTGATGACCTATCCTTAGAAGGTTTATTGATATCTGTGATGAATACCACACCTCGTGCCTGCTTGACGCCAACTACGTCGAGCTCACGAAACCTGGTATGGTCACGGGGCCACCAAAAACGTGAAGTTACGCCCTCCAGAGGAGCACGCAAGGTCAGGCTGGTATAGTTTACACACACACCTCCTGTCCACGCAGGCACAGAGAGGCAACAAGCCAAGAGAGCCTTTTCACTGGCGCAGTGAAAACAGCACGCCCTCAGCCCGGGTAACTGCCACCAGTTCTCGTTTGATATAAGCCCGGTCCGCTAACGGGATTATATAGGGTCAGAAACCAACCCACGGTAGCTTATAACTAGGCCAAAACACGGACGTGGGGATTCGTGATCGAGATACAAGATAGGACAGGATTAAATTATAGATTTAATCGCCGTATGGGCACACTAGATTTAACACAATATACACAGACAATATATACAGTGGTCTGAGGTTACAGATACAGGTTATATGGTTACAACAAGGTTAAGCAGTGTAAAAGTCCGTTACCGAGTATGATGAAAGTTCCTTTGAGATGTTCTTTGCTGGAGTTCACATGAAGGGCCGTGAGCTCAGCTATTTCCTGGGTCCCTCTAAACACATTTGTAGGATGTGACCCCTCTTCAGAGAAAG
>NC_058082.1:423889484-423921984 GCF_014858855.1 Bufo gargarizans
ACGGCTATATGGGGGATCTGTGGACGGCGTAGTTATGGGGGATCTGTGGACGGCGTAGTTATGGGGGATCTGTGGACGGCGTAGTTATGGGGGATCTGTGGACGGCGTAGTTATGGGGGATCTGTGGACGGCGTAGTTATGGGGGATCTGTGGACGGCGTAGTTATGGGGGATCTGTGGACGGCGTAGTTATGGGGGATCTGTGGACGGCGTAGTTATGGAGAGGGGGATCTGTGCACTGTTATGGGCATAACAGTGCCAGATCCCTTTCCTCATAACAGTGCACAGATCCCTTTCCTCATAACAGTGCACAGATCCCTTTCCTCATAACAGTGCACAGATCCCTTTCCTCATAACAGTGCACAGATCCCTTTCCTCATAACAGTGCACAGATCCCTTTCCTCATAACAGTGCACAGATCCCTTTCCTCATAACAGTGCACAGATCCCTTTCCTCATAACAGTGCACAGATCCCTTTCCTCATAACAGTGCACAGATCCCTTTCCTCATAACAGTGCACAGATCCCTTTCCTCATAACAGTGCACAGATCCCTTTCCTCATAACAGTGCACAGATCCCTTTCCTCATAACAGTGCACAGATCCCTTTCCTCATAACAGTGCACAGATCCCTTTCCTCATAACAGTGCACAGATCCCTTTCCTCATAACAGTGCACAGATCCCTTTCCTCATAACAGTGCACAGATCCCTTTCCTCATAACAGTGCACAGATCCCTTTCCTCATAACAGTGCACAGATCCCTTTCCTCATAACAGTGCACAGATCCCTTTCCTCATAACAGTGCACAGATCCCTTTCCTCATAACAGTGCACAGATCCCTTTCCTCATAACAGTGCACAGATCCCTTTCCTCATAACAGTGCACAGATCCCTTTCCTCATAACAGTGCACAGATCCCTTTCCTCATAACAGTGCACAGATCCCTTTCCTCATAACAGTGCACAGATCCCTTTCCTCATAACAGTGCACAGATCCCTTTCCTCATAACAGTGCACAGATCCCTTTCCTCATAACAGTGCACAGATCCCTTTCCTCATAACAGTGCACAGATCCCTTTCCTCATAACAGTGCACAGATCCCTTTCCTCATAACAGTGCACAGATCCCTTTCCTCATAACAGTGCACAGATCCCTTTCCTCATAACAGTGCACAGATCCCTTTCCTCATAACAGTGCACAGATCCCTTTCCTCATAACAGTGCACAGATCCCTTTCCTCATAACAGTGCACAGATCCCTTTCCTCATAACAGTGCACAGATCCCTTTCCTCATAACAGTGCACAGATCCCTTTCCTCATAACAGTGCACAGATCCCTTTCCTCATAACAGTGCACAGATCCCTTTCCTCATAACAGTGCACAGATCCCTTTCCTCATAACAGTGCACAGATCCCTTTCCTCATAACAGTGCACAGATCCCTTTCCTCATAACAGTGCACAGATCCCTTTCCTCATAACAGTGCACAGATCCCTTTCCTCATAACAGTGCAACAGATCCTCCCCCCCTCCCCATAGCAGTGCCATAGACAGATCCTCCCCCCCTTCCCATAGCAGTGCCATAGACAGATTCCCCTTCCCCTTCCCCTTCCCCCTAACAGCCCCGGCCCCGATGCCTGCATCTTTATTTTACCTTTTTACAATGACGCTCCCGCTCCTGTAACAGCCAGGCAGAGCGGACGGCGGCGTAACGTCACTCAATCACGTGACGCGCCTGCTCCGCCCACCTTCATGAATGAAGGAGGCGGAGCAGGCGTGTCACGTGAGTGAGTGACGTTACGCCGCCGTCCGCTCTGCCTGGCTGTTACAGGAGCGGGAGCGTCATTGTAAAATGGTAAAATAAAGATGCAGCGACCGCCCGCCCGAATAGCAACGAATCGGCGATTATTCGATAACTGGATTCGTCGACAACGAATCCAGTTATCGAATATAATCTATTACATCGATTAATCGTTGCAGCCCTAAATATATGTAATCACAGAATAATGGCTTGTTCTCCAGTGGGTGGCTGACTCTCGGCACCCCAGCCGATCAGCTGTTTGAAGAGAAGGCAGCCGTTTACCTGCTCACCGTTGCAACCGCAGCAGCGACCAGTGTAATTACAACTAAGCCGTCCAATTCACTTCTATGGGATGGCTCCTTACCATTCAAGTGAACAGGAAGGACCCGTCCCGAAGAAGTGAATGGGACAGCCGAGATATAATTACACCTGCTCACCTCTGCGGTTACAACAGCCATCAGGTAAACTGAAGTTGCCCCTCCCCCTACCGATCTGAGGATAGGTCATCAATATAAATAAAGCAGACAACCCCTTTAACTGCTTCCCGACCGCCTAACGCAGGATTGCGTCCTGGCGGTGGTCGATTCATTCCTCCTTGACGCGCCATCTCGCGAGACGCGAGATTACGCTCACAGCCGGCCCGCGCATTGCGGGCCGGCAAAAGTTAAAGGAGCGTTTAGTCACCAGCCTGCCAGCCAATGATCATCGCTGGCTGGCGATTTTCCCCCCAAAAAAAAAAAATCGAATCAGAAGCCATTTAACACTTTATATTTATAAATATAAGGTGTTAAATGGCTTCTCTGCTCCTCTGCTGATCCTTGTGCCTTGTGTAACGAAGAACTGCTCACGGTGAAATGGAGAGACAAGTGTGACGTTTACATGCTCTCCTCCATTCACGCAGACACAATACAAATAGAACGGGCAATCAGGGTCATTGAAAAGCGCCCCTCAGTCCACGACTATAACCTTCACATGGGAGGGGTGGACTTCAATGACCAGATGTTGGCTCCTTATTTAGTTTCCCGACGCACCAGACGATGGTATAAGAAGGTGTCTGTATATTTGATTCAATTGGCTGCATATAATAGTTTTGTTCTCTACAGTAAGGCTGGGAGAACACGATCCTTCCTCAAATTTCAGGAAGAGATCATAGAGAACCTCCTGTATCCAGGAGGTTCTGTGGCCCCATCCACCAGTGTAGTGAGCCGTCTACACGAGTAACATTCCCCAATGTCATTGGCGGTACCTCAACCCAACCGTCACCCCGAAAAAGATGTCGTGTCTGTAGCAGGAGTGGACTAAGGTGCGACACCCGCTATTTCTGTCCTGACTGCCCTGACCACCCTGCCCTATGCTTAGGGGAGTGTTTCCGGAAGTACTACACACAGATTACACTTAGCATAGGGATCACATCTCACAGAACAGGCACACAGTGTCTAAAAATGCCCTCCTAAAAGGAATTTGGGCCCCTTTGCGCATCTAGGCTGCAATAAAGTGTCACACATGTGGTATCGCCGTACGCCGGAGAAGTTGGGGAATGTGTTTTGGGGTGTCATTTTACATATACCCATGCTGGGTGAGGTAAATATCTTGGTCAAATGCCAACTTTGTATTAAAAAAAAAAAAAAGGGAAAAGTTGTCTTTTGCCAAGATATTTCTCTCACCCAGCATGGGTATATGTAAAAAGACACCCCAAAACACATTGCCCTACTTCTTCTGAGTACGGCGATACCAGATGTGTGACACTTTTTTGCAGCCTAGTAGGGCAAATGGGCCCACATTCCAAAGAGCACCTTTCAGATTTCACAGGTCATTTTTTACAGATTTTGATTTCAAACTACTTCTCACGCATTAGGGCCCCTAAACTGCCAGGGCAGTATAACTACCCCACAAGTGACCCCATTTTGGAAAGAAGACACCTTAAGTTATTTCATGATTGGCATAGTGAGTTCATGGAAGTTTTTATTTTTTGTCACAAGTTAGTGGAACATGAGACTTTGTAAGGAAAAAAAATAAATCATTTTTCGCTAACTTGTGACAAAAAAATTAAAAAAAGTTCTATGAACTCACTATGCCCATCAGCGAATACCTTAGGGTGTCTACTTTCCGAAATGGGGTCATTTGTGGGGTTTTTCTACTGTCTGGGCATTGCAGAACCTCAGGAAACATGACAGGTGCTCAGAAAGTCAGAGCTGCTTCAAAAAGCGGAAATTCACATTTTTGTACCATAGTTTGTAAACGCTATAACTTTTACCCAAACCATTTTTTTTTTTTACCCAAACATTTTTTTTTTATCAAAGACATGTAGAACAATAAATTTAGAGAAATTTATATATAGATGTCTTTTTTTTTTTACAACTGAAAATGAAGTCATTTTTTTTGCAAACATTTCGTTAAATTTCGATTAATGACAAAAAAAGTAAAAATGTGAGCAGCAATGAAATACCACCAAATGAAAGCTCTATTAGTGAGAAGAAAAGGGGGTAAAATTTATTTGTGTGGTAAGTTGTATGACCGAGCAATAAATGGTGAAAGTAGTGTAGTGCAGAAGTGTAAAAAGTGGTCTGGTCATTAAGGGTGTTTAAGCTAGGGGGGGCTGAGGTGGTTAAGGAGCAGAATGTGCTGGGTCCATGTACAGTCATCATTACAGCTAGTTCCCAGATACGGCATGCAAAGCAGGAAACTGCTAAAACACACCAGATACAAGTCATATAATGGTCAGATATAGCGTTATCACCCATGTACACTCACGTATGGCAGCTTATTTTGAGAAGTGATCCAAAACGACAGGTATGCTTGAACTTCGATAGTTCCCCTCAACTAATAATTACCTATATATCCTAGAGGAAGCTTGGACATTTTCATGTGATACACTATTGGACCAATTGGAAGGAGGCCTAAAATTTAGCACACACCAAATATAGGTTCCACTACAATAAATTCAGAAAGTGATCGTTTAGTTAGTAGGGTGTCCAACACTAACATAAGGTTATCGTGTGGGCATAGCAGTTCTGCGTTTTACAATTTCAGTTGCACTAACCTGAAGTAATGCTGCCATCATGTAGAAGACCATGAAAATTATTGTCATGGTTGTGTGTCCACCCTTCATGGCGTTGATTGTGTACAAGAAAACCAAATGGCCTGGCACCACTAGGAGGAACAACACGCGGGCTGAACGAGAGTTCACATCTGGGCAAATGACAAAAAAATATAAATATATACAGTAAGTGAAAATACAAAACCTCAACAACTAACAGCATTTCAATACAATAAACTATTCCATACTGAACAACTTCCTACATTTCATTGTGCTTTATGCCTTTGTTATGCTTTTCCTTACATTAAAATTAGACCACCCCCTTGGTACAAAAACACTATCCGATTGTGACCCGAAATCCACACCTTGAAATACTGAAAGGAACTGAAAGACCTTATTTAGGCCGTCATAATGCAGCTCTGCAGGGGAGAAGTATATTTAATGCCATATTTAATGGTTCAGATCCTGTCAAGGTTGGCAAACCTATCCCAAACAACCTTAGAGAAAGGCTTCCCTGCTTTGTCTTGACGGGATGACAGTTCTTGGCACCGAATATACAGCTAGTGTACAGACCCATGTTACAGCCCAATGCACCTATGGGGAGAATAAAGACACCAGGCAAAGACAACCATTTAAAACCCATATCTAGAGAAACTTATCCCCATCATCTGTTACAGGTAGCACTAGGGGTGGACCTTTATTGAGGAGAGTTGAGGCGGCCAAGAGGAAAGTGGGTTGCATTGATCTGAAAAAGTATAGTGATTAGCGCATTGAGTACTGTGCTAGAGAAAGACTTGCCTCACCATCAGGACCTAACACGCACACAGGCACTGCTCTGATGACAGGCACGGCTATATTTTGGACCACTGTATGTAATGTCCATAAAATGTCTTTAACAGTAGGGCTAAGAAAAGGAGTTCGAATAGAAGTGGTTATTTCAATTTTCACCTCAGGCTGCAGAAAGGCTAGATGCACCCCTGGGCAGCACCCAATTTTGTCTGAGAAGACATGTAAAACTTGTCCTCCCATTACACCCTGCATACAATAAGGTTTCCATGTGCAATATATTGGAGGGACTACAGAATATCTTCTACAGGAAAGTTAGTCATTAGATTTATAGATTGTTTGGACATTTTAGAACTACATTGTCACAAGCAATTTCGAGTTTTGTTTTGCTTTTTAACTTGACATGTCCTTTTAGATCTTTTGGTTAATGTTCACATGCCTGATGACTTATATATGCAAATATACAGTGTAGCATCTCAAACTTTCCAGTGACATGGGTGTGAAATATCCTTGACATTTCTAGACCGTGAATGTAGACATACATTGGTATGTGACCCTCTGCTTTTCCACAGCAGGTTACGCAATAAATGAAGGCTACAAATAGTGGCTGTTGAGTCTTTGAAGACTGCACACAGCAATCATAAGAGCAGTCATCCAACCAAGGTCAGCCTTGAGGCTAGGTCACACGATGGATCAATTAATCTGCTCAAAAACAAGAAAACTGCTAATACAGGAGCTATAATGCACATTACAAACAGTACCAGAAGTGAAGAATGTTCTACAAGGACTGGGACATTTACTAGAGACCAGACCAATGTCATCGCCTGGTGATCCCATCATGTGAAGATATGTGGATATACGGCTGGCCTGCACAGCAACCAAGTTCCCGCCAACACCTAATAAAAGGAAAACCAGTTCAGTCCTCAAGCAAAATGCAGTCACGTATTAACAGGATGCACACAACACAGGAATCAGAATCTCAAAAATTATAGGGGGTCATTTATTAAGAGTGGCGTTTTAGACGCGGTTCTTAATAAGCCCTACATCTAGCGGTGCATCCACTGAAGTTATTAAGAGGCGCAAGCCTCGACATAACTTCGGAGCATCCAGCTACAGTCTAAATGCCAGCCGTCAAAAACAGCCGAACAAATTGAACACAAATCGAGCAATTCAATTTTTATTTTTTTTAAAAAGCCAGTGAACAGCGGACATCAAAAAGTCTTATTTTTGTCCTTTTTCGTGGCCAGACAGACCCAATTGAAATTAATGGGACTGTTTTTACAGTTTTTAATGGCTGTTAGACAGGAGTGCACCTGTCTAACAGCCGTTAAAACAGGAAACACTAGTGGAAAATGATCGTTTAGGGGTTAAAAAAAAAAAGACTCACCTCATCCACTTGCATGCGCAGAGGCAGCCGCTTCTCTCTTGATGCTAAAGGGTGGTGATCACTCTGGGAGTGCAAGTCCTTCAGCATCAAGGCCCCTGCGTGTGCAAGTGGATTAGGGTTTTTAAATATAAGACTGGAGGGGTCCAACATTTCACATCAATGGGAACAGCACTGCAGTTACCAGCTCCAGCCACTGTTTAAGACTTTCGGCTCCGCAGCTACAACTAAACAGCTGATCAGTGTGGGTACAGAGTGTTGCACCCCTTTGATCTGGTATTGATTGCTTATTCTGAGGATAGGACGTCAATATCAAAATCCTGGCAAACCCATTTAAGGGCTTGTGAAGCCCATGCTGTGGACCGCAAATTGTCGTCCGCAATGCACGGGCACCGACCGTGGCCCAGGCGCATGGGAATGGGTCCACGATCCGTCCGTTCAGCAAAAAGATAGAGCATGCTCTATTTTTTTGCGGTGCTGAGGCACAGAATGGAACCCCAGGAAGCACTCCGTAGTGTTCCGTGCTTCCGTTCTGCATATCCGGATTTGCGGACCCATTGAAGTGAATAGGTCGGCATCCGTGATGCGGAATGCACACGGAACGGTGCACGTGTATTGCGGATGGTGGTTTTTCTGTTTAATATTCACAGTTCAAATTAGTCTACCAAGAATAACTGGAAAGAGCATGTAGATACTCTACCCATGGTTAAAAATGGAATGAAGAAGATCACAAGGTCACACACTTACCATTTATGACAGGAGTGAAAACAGCTATTCCAGCAAAGTTGGGATCGGACACCGTTTTATCCAAAATCAATCCCCCAATGCTGCAGTAAGTATATGTGAAAATACAGGTTAAATAGCGCAAAAAATAAAAAAAATAAAAAGTTCAGTAGAAAATACATGTAGGATATCAATGTCACAGCTCTTGTCTAAAACAGAGCCTGCAAAGCATGCACAGCCACCCTTTTTTCGGAAGTCCAATAGAAATGAATGTGAAGCGCACTGCGCAAGCGCAGCCACCACTCCATTCACTTCTACATGGTTGACGGAAATAGCCGAGCCAGCTCTCAGCTATTTTCAGCTGTCCCATATAAATGAACGGAGGGCAGCCAGGGACCCACAACTACCAGACATTGGTGACATATCGCTAGGATATGCCACCAATGTTTGAGATGAAACAACCCCTTTAAAGAAGACCTTTCACCATTCCTGACATTACAAGTACCTGGCACTGTAGGGCATTATTAGTAGATGTCATGGAGGTCATTTTTTTTCAGCTAGCTTGGCTGCTCTGTTGCCCTTCTCGGTCCAGTGAAAGGTCCAAGTATAAATTCTACAATTTGCTCAAATTTTGGTTTAAAAAGGGCTTAATCTGCTTTGGTCGGGTGTTAAGCATTCTGGAAGCAGTCGCTTACCTTTAAAATACTAGAAAACTGATATCAACCCACCTGCTGATGGCCATAGCAATGATGACAGGTTCCCATCCGGTTGCTAGCACCTGCCTTGTTGCTGGATTTCTCCTTGCAATTATAAACCACACAGGTAGCAGAGCTATGAACAGCAGGCACACAATTAGGTTGACGAACACATTGATTTCTATAGACAGGAGAAACAAAAAGAAAATAAAAAACATTTAGCAATAGTTCATTACTTCAAGTGGTAAAAGAGTAAAACATCACAAACTTTAATTCCCCCAAAAGAGAACCTCTATACTACACATTTTATTTCCTCTGTATGTGTAAGTAATGCACATTAGGCTATTCAAAGTAACCAGTCATGCTGATCCTGTGCCTGACCTGCAGGCGGCATGCTGTATAACCCCCCCCCCCCCCTAAAAGTGGGGGAAAGTGCCAGTGCATCTTAGGGTACTTTCACACTAGCGGCAGGACGGATCAGACAGGCTGTTCACCCTGTCAGATCCATCTTGCCGCTATTTCGCCGTGCCGCCGGAATTGACTAATGGGGACGGAGCACAGCGCAGAACGGCGAGAGGCCGCTGGACTAAAAGTACTGCATGTCAGACTTTAGTATGGCAGCCTCTCACTGCGCTGGAGCTCCGTCCCCATTATAGTCAAAGGGGACGGAGCGGCAGTCCGTCGAAATCACGCCAGGATGGATCCGACAAGGTTAACAGCCTGTCGGATACGTCCTGCCTCTAGTGTGAAAGTACCCTTGGTGTGAATACTAATGAGCACTTCTATTATGGAAGCGCTTAATAGTACAGTAAGACCGGGGAGCAGTAAGTGTAGCGCTACTAGAATTGGCATTACTCATTGCTCCGTAATCTTCTCTGCGCTATCCTATGTCCTGACAGCATCAGGATATAGTGCGCGCAAGTGCACACTAGGACCGGACACACTGCAACATCAGGTTAGTGCAGTGGGATCTTCTAAGTGGCGGAGCCTTCCGGAGCAAGGACAGTGGTTTAAATTTGTCTGATCTGAGGTCTGACAAAAATTTCACTTATTTTCCTACTAAAAACAAAGGCTGGTGTTACACCAGTAGATGCAGCCGATTGTTGGGAGGGAAGCTTTCCTTCTCAACAATCACCTACTCGTCAGTGACGAAGACCCTTGCTATGACATGCGGAGATCTCCTCCACAGTATGGGGAGGAGCGATCGTTAATGCCATCGCTCATCACCATACAATCATTTACCAGCAGCAGACTGCGATCAGATGGCATGATCTGCCGCCAGCAAACGATTTTTAAGCATGCGTTAAAATTGCAAATACCCGATGGACGAGCGTTTGCTCGTTCATTGGGTAATCACTGACAATATTAGACTGCCAGATCATCCTACGAATGCTGGTTAGCGATGACTATTATTTTCTGGTGTAATAGAACCTTAAGAGCGTCTTATGGTCAGGTGTGTCGTACAGAGTGAAAAACAAGATAGTTTTGTGGGGAAAAAGATTCAGTATAACTTAATTTATTCATTTAAAATCCTACTTTATGCTTAGAAATCTGCTAGGCAGTATCATTAGTGGTTGACAGCCTTCCCTGTGCATGCAAGGAGTCCAGGGAGCAGACACACACACAGTGATACCCAAACACACACACACACACACAGCGGAGATTTGCGAGACTATATGGTATTACAAGTTACACTGAATCTTTCCCTACAAAACTATGGTATATATTAATCTTCTCTGTGACATGCTGCCTGCAGGTTGGCCTGTGTGCAGAATGTTAGTTTCCAGTAAAATGGCCTTTGATAATTCCATACTTCTCTTCCCACTTTATCAAATTATTTCTAACCAATCAAGACAAAGGGGGAGATTTATGAAAAGTGGTGTAAAAGGAAAACTGGTTTAGTTTCCCACAGCCACTAAGCCCGTTTTCCTTTATACCAGTTTTGATAAATCTCCCCCTCCCCCCTCAAATTATATGGAAGGTAGACCTAGCTAGGGTGTTTGTGTAGATTTTTGTATCAGAATATTCCAGTTCACTGTAGAAATAAAATGGAAATTAAACAGAAAATGCCAAAACACTGGTTACTCACTCATTTCTTTGTAGAGGCCCCAACTAATACCAGAAAGCAATGCCAAAGTAACCAGGTCTCCAAGGCTGGCAGCTATAGGCGTAGCCACATTGTCAGGATTAATGCCAAGTTTTTTAGCACCAAGGATTACCCCAATCATAATAAGACCTAGCGACAGAAAAATAAATTAACACCTTTTTTATTAGGTCTGTAGGCAGGTATATTGACACATGGGGAGTACTTATCACACGCTGCACTCCAGAATTCTGGCTACTAAAAGTTGAAAAACATGCCTTCAACTTTTCAGTGTTATTTGCGTAACAAAAAAATAAATAAAAATTATAATAACTTCAGTTTTGAAAAGTGAATGTAATAAACCAGTCAAGCTAATCTAAACCCGAATTATCAACAGTGACTTTTTTTATTTTTAAAGTCTTAAAATTGTTGCAAACTTAAAGGGGTTGTCCCATAAAAATATTCTACAGTTTTCACACCAGCACCTGAATACTTTTCTAATTGCATTTAATTAATAATTTAGCATAGCCACTGAGTTATTCAATAAAATGTATCTGTATAGCGCCACCTGCTGCTTGTTTTTTTCCCTCATTTCTTTGACCTGCTCACTGAGAAGGCCGCACATGCTCAGTTTAATCCTTCAACTGCCTCCTGAGCTGTGATAGGGAGAGCTAAGACACGCCCCCTGAGCTGCTGCAGAAAAGACACGCCCCTTGAGCTGCCAGCTTAATATAAATCTATCACAGCAATGAATGGTGAGATCTCTGGATCCATGTGAGGTACAGGGCTGGTTCTAGCTTTGTTAGAAAGAGATTGTCCTGTACTATATGATGTCAGATTTTTTACATTAGTCATGGGATAACTTCTTTAAGGCGGATTTACACTGCCCGATACTTGGGCAGATTATCAGGAATTTATGTTCCTGCGACCATCTGCCAGTGCGAGACGCCGATCACCCAATGAACAAGCAAAACGCTTGTTCACAGAGTCTTCCTGTCACTCGTGCAGGCCCCACTGATCATACTTTTGCTGTCTAAACAGCGATCTGCTGCCCAGAAACCATGATTTTGTATAGAAAAATAGCGTTCGCAATAGCGATCCATCATCCTCAGTCCTCGTTCAGTTTCCTTCACTGAACGAAAGTGGACTACTTCTCAGTGACAGTGACCTCCACAGGGGCCTGCCCCCTTAACAGTGTCCTTTACTGGATCGGGGGCATGTCCTTTTGAACAGCTCACTCTAAGACAGCAGCACCGTACTGTGAGCTGCAGGGAGAAAGTCACCCTTCCTCCAAGTTGATTTTTAACTTCATTTTTTTCAATCTGTTGGCTGAGGAGTAGGAGGGGGCATGTCCACTCTAAGTCAGCTGCCCGAGTGTAAGCTGCAGGGAGAAAGTCACCCTCCCTCCCACCCCTGCAGCTGACAGAAGTTCATTTTTACCTTCATTTTTTTCAATCCCTGTTAGCTGAGGAGTGAGGGGGCATGGCCTAACCAGATCAGGGCGTGGCTTAGCAGAACATGGTGGCGTGTTCTTTTGAGGGTGGACACATTGTGGCAGGGGGCGTGTCTGGGCTCCTTCCTGCAAGAGCGACGCCCCTCTGGGCACCTTACTGGCTCATTTGCATACCAAATAAACTGGTATTTCAGAGGATAAAAAACACCTATTGCTGGAACAAAGGCACATCTTGAAATAAGGTACTCAGTGCTATTAGGCCATGGCTTTACTTCAATAGCGATTATCCTGGTGACAGATTTCCTTTAAAGCTCTCCTACAGCAGTGAAGATAAATGGCAGTGAAGATAAATGGCTGCGTTGTTATGGAAACCTGAAGTAAAACTATGTGGAGACCGGAGGACCTGCAAGCTTCTATTGGCTGATAAAGGTCATGTGACCAAGCTTCTATAGGCTAATGCATTTTTTTGGGAATATCTCAGGAACGGTACGTCCTAGAGAGCCAACACCTGGTCTAAAACCTTCCCGGACACCTGATGTACCTGTGTGCCAAATTTTGTAATTGTAAATGCGACGGTGCAGATTCCTTTAGCGGACATACACATACACTCAGCTTTATATATTAGATATCTACCGAGTTATTCAATGAAATCCAGCTCTTTAGAACCACCTGCTGTTTGATATTTTTCTAATTTCTCTGTCCTGCTCTCTGAGATGGAAGCACATGCTCAGTTCCATTATTGAACTGCCACTAGCTGCATCAGACAGGACCCGTCCTCTGAGAAAGGACCCCCCCCCCCCAAAGCTGGAATTGAATTAGAACAATTGAAGCAATGAATGGGGAGATCTCTAGATCCATGGGACGACAGAGCAGCAGATTATCTGCGTTCCTTCCTGACAATCTGCTGCTTGCTGGTGACTGCCGCATACATACAGCGATCTCCTTCACAGTATGTGGAGGAGTGATCGCTAATGCCATCGCTCTACTGACTTGTTTGCCAACAGCACATTTACATCGCCAGATAACTAGTGAGCATTCCTATGAACACTTGTTAGCGATTATCCTTAAAAGCTATGTACACCTTTGGGATACATTTTTTTATTGTACTCATTTTGAGCTAAAAATCATTTTTCAATTAGTCTTTGTTAAAAATATATAGAACCCTTTTTTCTGTACAGAGCTCTAGAAGCACCCTGTGGATGATAGAGAGCTAGAAATATATAATGCCCTGATCATAAGAGTGTGCTCACCCAGGACCAGAGAAGCAATGAAGGCAGTGGAGACACTGCTCGCACATAACAGCACAGCATGTTCTATAAGGAAATGGCCATCTGGGATCCAGCCAAAAATAACTGCTGCAATAGAAGCCAGGAAACCTACAACCGTTGCTTGTACCTAAGACGAGGAAAACATAAGATAGTTAGCCAGCATGAAATGTCTCAATTCAAATAAAACCACCAAGCAAGCAAACTCGCTATGCCCAACATTTATTTCACGTTGTGACAGCTGCAACCAAGGCAGAAGAACCTTTAGACAGGTTTGGTGTAATCCTGATTTTAAAGGTGTTGCCCAGCCATTAAATTGTGTTGAAAATGCTAAAATACCGTAAGTAAGTAATATTCACCTTAGCGATCCCCCACTCCTCCCATTCCAATGCGTTCCAGGATCCTTGCCAGTATCTGTATTTCCTAACCCCTCCTGACAGACATGTGACAATGCACTGGTGACCAGTTATGGCAGTAACTCGTCCAAGTGGAGAGGTAGCAGGAAGTAGAGACTGCCAAGAGGACTCGGGAAGTGACAGAAGAAACATCAGGGAATCTGTGCGGTATTACTTATTTTATTAAAGGGTCAATGCGCTTCAGAAAACTTTTGAGATGTTATAGGGACATATTAAAAGTTTTGATCAGTGGGAGTCTGAAAGCTGGGATCCCCACTGATCCCTCGAACGAGGGGAGAGAAGCGCTCATTTAGTAAATTTTCTCTCCACGCTGCAGGACAGGAAAGTGAGAAGGACGCAAAAGTCTACAGTCCAGTCTCGCGCAGCGAGAAGAGAGCGTGCGTTATGCAAATGCTTCTTCCCCCTTGTTCTAGAGATTGTAAGGGTCTCCACACTCAGACCCCCCCCTCCCCCACTGATCAAAACGTTTCTGAAAACCATGAACGTTTCATATAAAAAGCATTCTCAGTGTTTTTAATGGCTGGACTTCTCTTAACCCATCAGGTTTTTAACATTTTCTCTTACCGGATTAAATCCTGTCACCACTCCTGCCTGTTTTAATAGCTTCATGCATTCCCCACGTACTAACAATTCTGAAGCATCTTCTCTTATTGCTCTATGTTGTGCCATTCCGCTATTATTTCTACTAGAAGTTATGAATGAGTTGCTAGCAGTCTGCAGTAAGGGTACAGAGGGGTGGAAACCAGTTGTGGGGGGGGGGGGGGGGGGGGGGGGGTGTACCTGCACAGACTGACAATGCCAGCACTGATTGGATAGAGCGAGTCTTTACTCCGTGGACCATTACTGCAGACTGCTAGTCATCAATTCATAACTTCTAATAGAAATAAAGGAATGGCACATCATAGAGCCATAAGAGTAGATGCTCCAGAATTACTTTTACATGGGGAATGCATGAAGCTATTAAAAACAGGCATGTCAGGAGTGATGAAAGGTCTTCTTTAATGTTCATTACAGGGGTATTCTGTCAACCCTCTCCCTCAGCTGCCCAAACACATTGTAGCAGAAGACCAGTCCAAATATCCATCATGTACTGGGTCTCCTGACAGCAGATGTTGGAAGGGAGAGGGGGTGACGAGGATTGGGCATGTTTGATATCATACCATTTACTTCGTACAGCTGGGTGATAATTTGCGACAGCTGCTGACCCCCCCCCCCCCCCCATTCTTCTCCACTGAATAATTATTGAGGTTTGGGTTCTTTGTGCCTTGCAGAAACTTCTCTAGGACATTTTGCAGGCACCACACTACAAAGAAGGCAGTCTGCATCTAGTATTAAACAAATGCATTTCCAGGTTTGTAAACATGCGGTAGGTATATATTATCCAGTCTAATAGGTTTGATTGCAGGACCTTTTAAAAAATGAATGACAGCGATTTCCTTAGATCACATGTGTCTGAAATGGCATTGGATTGAAAAACAAATATCCGCCCCCTTGGCTAGGACCCACCCTCTTTGGATAAGCATAAAATAGAACGTAAGGGATCAGGAGGGTCTTCTCACGAACACACCTGGAAAAGGCAGAAGACTGACAGCAGGATTATATCCTGTTCAGTTTTTTCATTATGCTTAATGTTGCTTTGACATTTTCAACCTTACAAAGAGTATGGCCATTACACTTAAACAGATCAAAATAGCATGCCACAGCCTACCTGTATCAGTGCCATATTACCAACAATCATTGCCCACTTTTCTTTGGCAGTTTCCATTTGTCCAATGTTGGCCTAAAAAACAAAAAACCCACAAACATTAAGACTACAACATTTAATGGAAGCAAACAGAGTTTGGGTTCAGAACATATATATGGTAAGCAGGTTCTTGAAAAGGCACATTTCTATCAGAGAATTTGGTATTTTATTTGTAAACAATATTTACAGAAAACAGCGGAGGATGTGGCTAAGGAGTAGCAGCAGTCTGCCACATTACCACAGCCCCACAACAATCTGCCGTGTCCGTCCGTCCTCTCACTTTGCTCCATTACCACACACGGCTGATAGCTTATCAGCTGTATGCAGGATGGTAACTTATTACAGCCAGTCGGGTCAGGAGGGCTGAGAGAGATCTTTAGCTAACTGCACTGAACATCTGATGTATCCCCTCCCATGGACTCTGTGCTAGCAGCAGAGCTGCCATTTTTTTTTTTTTTTTTTTTTACCCTGATGCTTGATCCCTAGAGAAAAAAAAAAAGACATTATAAATAAGGAAAGCTATTTAGGAAAGAAAGAGTTTATAATGAAGTAATATTTATGTATTTTCAGTAATTGTATTTTCTTAATTCCCAGAGAACCCCTTCAAGTGATTATTATTTATTATTTTTTATTTATATTTTTATTTATATTTGTATTTTTATTAATTTTTTTTTTTTTTTTTATTATTACAGGAAAAGCAAAAAAAGGGGACATATTAGATTTTACTGTAAACGCTACCATTGAGGCTTGTTGAGATGTATGCAAGAAATTATATATATATATATATATATATATATATATATATATATATATATATATATATACATACATACATACATACATACATACACACACACACTATAGGATGAGGTGTGCAGATGTGCCCAACATCTGCTCTTAGTATTCCACAGGGGCTCATTGTGGACCCTGTGGGTAATATGTGCCCCCTTATATGTCCCTTTTCTACATATGTGCTCCTTTATAGTTAATATTAGAGTCCTCTTATAGTATACCCCCCATATCCATAGGCCCCATTGATGTCCCCCGATTCACCTGAAACCAGAGGTATCAGTGTGAATGTGCCCAAAGCATTCACACTGATGCCATCTGGGTAATTGCATCAGAATGACTGGACAAGAATGCAAAGTGTTACAGGCGGGAGATCAAAGGCTTCTCCCGTCTGTCAGGAAGTGGCGCAGCCCCGACGCGCTCATGCAGGGACGCGCGGGCTGGCGCAGTGTCGTCATCTCACTGCGCCGGCCCATGTGTCCCTGATGGTGGCGCGCGCCACAGTGTGGGCAGTGCGGGCCGCCGGACATAAATATTCAGCGGCCCCTGCACTGGTCAGAAAGAGCCAAGCCGCCCCCCACCGAGGACCCACCCCTGGACAACAAGCATAATCCTGGAGGGCCAAGTACCACTATCCCACCAACAATCCTATTTACCCATACCACTATCCCACCGATACCTATCCCACCAACTATCCAGCAGTCAAGGTCCATATCGGAACCAATGACAAAGTTAGAGGTAAGTGGAGCGTCCTTAAAAATTATTTTAGGGATTTAGGTCACAAGCTTAGGGTAAGGACCTGAAAAGGTAGTGTTTTTCGAAATACTGCCAGTACCACAAGCCACACAAAGGCAGCGGGAGATTAGGGAGGTTAACAAGCGACTCAAGAACTGGTGTAGGAAGGAGGGGGTTGGGTTGCTGGAGAACTGGGCCGACTTCTGTCGGCTACAGGCTCCATCGTATGGATTGGGTGCACCTCAATGGGGAAGGGGCAGCTGTGTTAGGGGAGAAGATGGCTAAAAGGTTGGAGGAGTGTTTAACCACTTCCCATCTGGGCCATTTGCCCCCTTCCTGACCAGGCCTAATTTTGCAAATCTGACATCTCACTTTATGTGGTAATAACTTTGGAACGCTTTTAGTTATCCAAGCCATTCAGAGACTGTTTTCTCGTGACACATTGTACTTCATGATAGTCCTAAATTTGAGTCAATATATTTCACCTTTATGAAAAAAAAAATCCCCAAATTTACCAAAAATTTTGAACAATTCACAATTTTCCAAATTTCTATTTCTCTGCTTTTAAAACAGAAAGACACCTCAAAATATTTATTACTTAACATTCCCCATATGTCTGCTTTATGTTGGCATAGTTTTGCAAATCCAATAAAAATTAACAGCAGCCTTGTATATCGATGCTTAAGTGCATTTATTGATGTTAGTTTCACATGCGATAGTATTTATAACGTTTCGGCATACAAATGCCTTCGTCAGATACTATGCCGCAAGGTGGAGGAGAAAACAGGATAGATGGACGCAATAGAAATCAGCATGTGCTCAGCATGCTCGAACCAGAAGTGGCATCTGGTTCAAGCATGCTGAGCACATGCTGATTTCTATTGCATCCGTCTATCCTGTTTTCTCCTCCACCTTGCGGCATAGTATCTGACGAAGGCATTGGTATGCCGAAACGTTATAAATACTGTCGCATGTGAAACTATCATCAATAAATGCACTTAAGCATCGATATACAAGGCTGCTGTTAATTTTTATTGGATCTATTGGGGTGGAACCCTACAGTCAGTCTCCATACAGAGTGCGCTGAGTACAGATTCAATAGTTTTGAAAATGTCATTTTTTTTTAAGACATCAGAAGGCTTAGAAGCAATTCTTAATTTAAAAAAAAATTGCCAAACCCACTTTCTAAGGACCAGTTCAGGTCTTAAGTCACTGTGGGGCCTACATAGTGGATACCCCATAAATGACCCCCATTGTAGAAACTACACCCCACAAGTTACTTAAAAATGGTTTTACAAACTTTGTTAACCCTTTAGGCGTTCCTCAAGAATGGTGGTAAAAAATGGGGGTAAAAAACTGGTGACAGAATCCCTTAAGTTTTATACAATAGCATTTTTAAAACAAAAAATATTTATGTTTTAATGTGTCCATGTTCTGAGAGCTATAGTTTATTTTTTTTTCAAACGATTTTCTTATGTAGAGGCTCATTTTTTCCGGTGACTTTTAATGGTACCATTTTGTGGGACATACGTCTTTGATCACTTGGTGTTGCACTTTTTGTGATGTAAGGTGACATAAATGGCTTTTTATGGTGTTCATTAGACTGGGTCGATCATGTCATATTTATAGAGCCGACAGTCACGGACGTGGCAATATTATTAATTTTTTTATTCCTTAATTGGTGAATTTTTATATTTTATTTTACATGTGAAACCTTTTTTTGAACACTTTTCGTCCCCATAAGGTCATAAAAGACCTCTGGGGGAAATTTAACGTCACATTTGTTTCCACTGTTTTCTCCTGTAACTGGGGCTGCCAAGAACCTGTCTCCTAAAAGGAAACAGGTTCTTGGCAATAACCAAAGACAATTACCTCTCCCAACTGTTTCAGGACCTGACTAGAGGGACAGCCATACTAGACTTAGCATTAACCAACAGACCTGACAGAACAACAGATTTGCAGGTTGGGGGGGGGGGGGGGGGCGGAGGGCACCTGGGAAATGGGGACCATAAAGTAATAACATTCCAATTGTCATTCAAAAGAGCGTTTCTTCAGGGAGGAACAAAAATACCAAACGTCAAAAAAAAAAGCTAAATTTAGCAAACTGAGAAAGGCCATAGGCCTAACTGGGACAAAGCCCTCAAAAATATATATGGTCACAAAATTGGATATTTTTAAAAGCATCCTAAAATCTAATTGTAAGAGTTACATACCTTATGGGGGGGGAAACAACCAATAAATGTAAAAAAAAAAAAAAAGGAAGTATTCAAAATCACTAAAAACAGGAGGGGAGTGAGGAAGCATTGAAAAACTTTTTTTTTTAAATTTGAATATATAAAAGACAAATAAAAGCAGCCAAACTAGAGACCAATTGCCAAAGAGTAAAACTAACCCTAAAATGTTCTTCAATTATACAAATGGTAAAAAGTATAAATCTAAATGTGTCGGCCCTTTACAGAGTAATGAGAGGGGAGTTGCAGAGTGATGAGGAGAAAGCAAAGCTATTAAATATTTTTTCTCCACTGTATTGACGGAAGAAAATAAACTGTCAGATAAAATGCAGAATGTAAAAAAAGTAAATTCCCCATTAAAAGTGCCCTGTCTGACCCAGGAAAAAGTACAGCGGCGTATTAAAAAGAAATAAAATAGACAAATCGCCGGTACCAGATGGCATACACCCCCGTAACCTAACAGAATTAAGTAATGTCATAGCCAGACCCTTATTTCTGATATTTGAGGACTATGAGTGTTCCACAGGATTGGCGCATAGCAAATGTGGCGCCAATATTTAAAAAACAAAACAAAAAAAAAGGATCCAAAAAACAGAGCCCGGAAACTATAGGCCAGTAAGTTTAACATTTGTCGTGGATAAACTGTTGTTTGAAGGTTTTCTAAAAGATGCCATCTTGTAGTACCCTCAATGAAAATAAGCAAATAACGCCATATCAGCATGGCTTCATGAGGGATCGGTCACGTCAAACTAACTATCAGTTTCCATGAGGAAGTAGGTTCTATACTTCACCGCGGCGAATCAATCGATGTCATATCCGGGTTTTCTCCAAAGCATTTGACCCTGTACCACATAAAAGGTTAGTATATAAAAGGAGAATGCTTGGACTGGGGGAAAATGTATGTGGGTAAGTAACTGGCTCAGTGATAATAACCTAAATGGTACACACTCCGATTGGGTCACAGTCACAAGTGGGGTTCCACAGGAGTCAGTAATGGGCCCTATTCTCTTCAATATATTTATTAATGATCTTGTAGAAAGCTTGCACAGTAAAATATCAATTTTTGCAGATGACACTAAACTGTGTAAAGCGATTGACACAGAAGAGGACAGTATATGGCTGCAGATGGATCTGGATAGATTGGAGGCTTGGGCAGAGAAATGATAGATGGAGGTTTAACATTGACAAATGTAAGCTTATGCACATGGGAAGGAATAATGCAAGTCACCAGTACTTCCTAAATGGCAAAACACTGACATGGAAAAGGAATTTTGGTGAACTGCAAACTAAGCTGTAGAAACCAGTGTTAGGCAGCTGCTGCCAAGGCAAATAAGATAATGGGTTGCAGCAATAGGGGCATAGATGCCCGTGATGAGAACATAGTCCTGCCACTTTACAAAATCACTAGTCAGACCACACATTGAGTACTGTGTACAGTTCCGGGCTCCTGAGAACAAGGCAGACATAGCTGAGCTGGAGAGGGTTCAGAGGAATAACTGGAATGGGTGGACTACAGTACCCTGAAAGATTGTCAAAATTATGGTTATTCACTTTAGAAAAAAAAGAAAAATCCCCATGACTGTGACAAAGGGGACATCCTCTGCGTATGAAGGAAAGAAGGTTTGTGCACAAAACATAGAAGAGGATTCTTTACAGTAAGAGCAGTGAGACTATGGAACTCTCTGCCTGAGGAGATGGTGATGGAGAGTTCACTAAAATAGTTGAAGAGGGGCCTGCATGTATATCTGGAGTGTAATATTACAGGCTATAACTACTAGAGATGGGTTGTTGATCCAGGGAGTTATTCTGATTGCCCGATTGGAGCCGGGAAGACATTTTTTCCCCTAAAGTGAGGCTTCTACCTCAGTTTTTTTTTTACCTTCTTCTGGATCAACTTGCAGGATAACAGGTTAAACTGGATGGACATGTGTCTTTTTTTCAGCTTTATAAACTATGTTACAAAATAGAATAAAGGCAGGGCTGGACAATTTTAGGGCTGACTTAGTGGTCCTGGCAAATGTATTCTTACCACTTAAGGAGCCAAGATTTTAGTCCATGGTATTCGTGGTCTTTATTACAGGGCAAGATTCTAAATTCTGCAGGGGCAAAACCCCTGCAAGAACAGGTTTACATATCCCTGGTTGCAGGTTGGACATAACCTTGCAGAACATCGAAATGCAACATAGGACAAAGCAATAAAAGTGGCTCCAGTGGTCAAAGATTTAAACATACTGTAGGTCCTACGGTCTATTGGACAATACTTAGGACACTTTGGGTAAATAAGGCACAGTAGTCCAATATACTTGCCAGAAGCCCAACCATATGTAAATTGTTTGGTGTAATGAAGCTACTTCAAAAGTAATGGCAGATGTCCCAGGATTAGGAAATTACAGATTTACCATGCTGAGCTATAATTATTTGAACTTCTAAAAGCCTCCAGGTTACACTGTACTTTAACGGACAGGGTGACCCAGTCACGCTCACGCTCTGTACTTTTATGCCACGCCAATTCCCATGCCAAGTGATAAACATCACCGTGCCGTGTGGACATTTCTTTAGTCAATGCCAACATTTACTAGGAGTCATCATTACTGAACAGCTGGAGATGTCCAATTAGCCCTCCTTAACACAAATCCCTCAGTCCCCTGGTAAGATCCAAGGAATTGGATTGTGTTGTGGTTGATGTTATAAAATGTACAGAATGTACCTGGTTAATATCCTTCATTTTTGAAGGGTTGCCTTAGACAGTTTTTGTAGATAGACGCTATTTTGATAAGATCTACAGACAATCCTAAGGGCCCTATTGCACCTACAGAATCTATAGGCGTTAGCCGGAAGGAAGACTTTCTTCCTGACAAAATCGCCTGCTCTGTAGCAGAGGAGACCGCTACTTTTACAGGCAGCAATCTCCTCCTCAGTATGGGGAGGAACGATAGCTTATGCCATCGCTCGTCCCCATACGGAAGCACAGTTTGCCAACAGCACGATCTTCTATTATTTGAACTATTTTGAAACATGTTGAAAGACTGATTACCTGATGAACAAAAATCTAAAAATTCAAATCACTCCCATTCTCCAAAATCTTAACAGATGAATAAATTTACATCATGAGCATCACAGCATGTGAAAGCGCCCATACGGCAAATGAAGAAACTGAAAGTAAAAATAAAAACTGCCGATTTGCCAGCCGCCTAAAAATGTAATGAAGAAAAAAAAAATAAAAAAAAATTAAATAATCAAAAGTCACACACACCAAAAAGTACAGATCGCCTTGCAAAAATTAAGCCCTCACACAGCTCTGTACCAAAAAAAAAAAAACAAAAAAAAAAGTTAAGGGTCACGTTAAGGGTCACGCGGGCCGGCAAAAGTTAGAGGGGGGGCAAGCTGATGATTTTTAAAAAACCCGAATCCCAGGCCAGTTAACACCTTATATTTATAAATGTGTTAAATGGCTGCTGTGCTCCTCTGCTGGTCCTTTTCGTCGGTTGGTCTCAGCAGAGGAGCACAGTTCACAGCGAGTACACAAGACACAACCCTTACCCCCAGATCACCCCCCCCCCCCCCATCACCCCAATTAACCCCCTGATCACCTTTGTCAATCACCTAGTGAAAGGGAAAAAAGTGATCAGTGTAAACGGTCACTTTTTTTCACTGGTATTGACTGTTAGTTTAGGCCCCTTGGTTAGGTAGTTTAGCGATCGTTTAGCGCCCAGCCCACCGCAGTCACTGATTCGCTGATTAGCGTATCGCTAATCAGCATTTGTACTTTTATAGTATCTGTAAGTGATCAAAACTGATCACAGTCAGATCTATAATAGTATTAGTGTCACCTTAGCTCGCCCTCCACCCAAAACGCAGTGTTTGCCCGATCAGGCCTGATCGGTCGCCCACACGTGCGTTCACCCACGCCCGCCCGGCCGCAGTGACAAATTTTTTTTTTTTTTTGATCACTGCACATAACTTTACAAGCGCTGCGGCGATAAAAAAAATAAATATCAAAACTGATTTTTTATATCAATCGCAGCGGCCTCCGATACTTCACTAGCCTCCCATTTGTAAGACAGGCTTGCTTTTCTTCTTGGGTAGTCTCAGGGAATACCCCCTAAATGTAGTAGTCCAAATGTCAAACAAGGGGTATTCTTCTGAAGAGGCCTACAGGATTCTGACCCAGTCGGATGAGGAATGGGAACCCTCATCTGACAAATCTAGCGGGTCAGAATATGAACCTGTAGAAAGCAGTGGCAGGTCTGACACAAAGTTCGGACGAGGAGGTTGAGGTCCCTGATACCACCAGGCGTACCCGGCCCAGTGTTGGTAGACCACAGGTGGCGCAGGATCCACTTCAAAGGGCAGCAGAGTGCGGCTGGCGCTGTCGGATTACGTGGTGAGGAATACACCAGCAGCGCAGCCCACCCTGGACCTAGTACCAGCACTGCCGTACAACATAGTGAAGTGGCGAGCACCAGAAGGGCAGTTGAAGCTGGTACGGTGGCACATGCAATAGTTACCCCGTCGCAGCCACCGCACAGACAGGCCCGTAGACCCCCTAGAGTCCCTGAGGTGCTGGCAAACCATGATTGGCAGTCCCCAACTTCAGCCGCACCATTAGTTCCCCCTTTTATCGCCCAGTCTGGAGTTTGGGTTGAGACAGCTCAGATCGGTTCGGCCCTGGGATTTTTTTGAGCTGTTCTTGACTGCGGAGCTCTTGGACATGGTCGTGGCAGAAACAAACCGGTATGCCACTCAATTTATAGCCGCCAACCCGGGAAGCTTTTATGCCCAGCCTTTCCGGTGGAAACCCGTCCAAGTTTCTGAATTAAAAAAATTTCTGGGCCTTCTCCTCAACATGGGTCTAACCAAAAAGCATGAATTGGTCATATTGGTCCACGAACCCAATTCATCACATGCCCATGTTCTCTGCTGCCATGTCCAGGTCACGATTTGAGGCCATCCTGCGTTTCCTGCACTTTAGTGACAAAATAGCACCTCTCGTCCCAGAGGCCACCCAGCTTTTGACCGGCTCTACAAAATTCGGCCCCTCAGACCACTTCAACCAGAAATTAGCAGATTTGTATACCCCTGAGCAAAACATCTGCGTAGACGAGTCCCTTATACATTTTACCGGGCGCCTTGGCTTCAAACAATACATCCCAAGCAAGTGCGTCTGGTATGGGGTCAAATTGTATAAGCTCTGTGAAAGGGCCACAGGCTATACCCACAAATTTTGGATCTATGAGGGTAAAGATCAGACCCTGGAGCCGGTCGGTTGCCCTGACTACCTGGGGAGCAGTGGGAAGACAGTCTGGGACTTGGTGTCACCCTTATTTGGCAAGGGGTACCATCTTTATGTGGACAATTTCTACACAAGTGTGGCCCTCTTCAGGCATTTCTTTCTAGAACAGATTGGCGCCTGTGGCACCGCGCGAACTAGTCGTGCGGGCTTCCCCCAACGGCTCGTTACCACCCGTCTTGCAAGGGGGGACAGGGCTGCATTGTGTAACGAAGAACTGCTTGCGGTGAAATGGAGAGACAAGCGTGACGTTTACATGCTCTCCTCCATTCACGCAGACACAATACAAATTGAACGAGCAACCAGTGTCATTGAAAAGCCCCTCTGTGTCCACGACTATAATTCGCTCATGGGAGGGGTAACCAGATGTCTCCGTATTTAGTTTCCCGACGCACTAGACGCTGGTATAAGAAGGTGTCTGTATATTTGATTCAATTGGCTCTGTATAATCGTTTTGTTCTCTACAGTAAGGCTGGGAGAACAGGATCCTTCCTCAAATTTCAGGAAGAGATCATCGAGAACCTCCTGTATCCAGGAGGTTCCGTGGCCCCATCCACCAGTGTAGTGAGCCGTCTACACGAGCGACATTTCCCCAGTGTCGTTGCCGGTACCTCAACCCAACCGTCACCCCGAAAAAGAGGTTGTGTCTGTAGCAGGAGTGGAATAAGGCGTGACACCTGCTATTTCTGTCCTGACCACCCTGCTCTATGCTTTGGGGAGTGTTTCCGGAAGTACCACACACAGGTACACTTAGCATAGGGATCAAATCTCACAGGACAGGCACACAGGGCTATTAGGGCCCATTCACACAGAGCTGCTGCAAACCTCTCCTTTCACCTGGGACAAAGTGCATAATGTACTTCGCCACATCTTTGGGCGCTTTGCACATTGTCCCATAGGGAAGGAGAGGTTTGTCCTATAAAATAGGTAAAAAACAAAACACACCAGTAAGCAAAAAAGTTAACGTTATGTTCAAAAAGAAAAGTTAAATAAAGTTTATATGTTCTGTTCAAAAGTTATTATAAAGTTAATAAATTTATTGCGTTGCGGCCTGTTTTTTTCTTGTTTTGTTTTTTTTACCTTCCAGGTGGACCAACCGATCGACTAGCTGCATCACTGATGGGCATTCTGACAGAAGCATTGCGCTGCTGTCAGATTACACAAAAGTCGGTGTATGCGGCGCTGCAAGACGAGATTTCTCCTCTGCAGTAAAATATACGTTTGCCGAGGCATATGAGCTGAGGAGGCGGCGGTGTTCATATGCTTTAGCAAACACTTTGTATATTAAAAAAATAAATAAAAAAATCCCGGCAATGATTTATTCATCCACATCGATTGATGTGAATGGAGAAATCGGGTTTGCCAGGGCATACGAGCTAAGTGGGTATGGATTTTGGGCGGAGCTTCTATGTCCTGGCAGAGGCCTTTCCCCTCCTTTTTTTTCTTTGGCAGAGATTTTTTCATCCACATTGATCGATGCGAATGAAGAAATCTGTGCCGTTCATTTTTTCTTTCAGCCCAGAGGCAGAACGGAAAAAAAGGAGAATAGCAGACTCCTAATGCTGGCCATACATGTAATGATTGCGGAGACCCTCAAATGCCAGGGTAGTACAAACACCCCACAAATGACCCCACTTTGGAAAGACGACAACCCAAGGTATTCGCTGAGGGGCATATTGAGTCCATGAAAGATTGAAATTTTTGTCTCAAGTTAGCGGAAAGGGAGACTTTGTGGGGAAAAAAATTAAAAAAATCATCAATTTCCGTTAACTTGTGCCCCAATTTTTTTTCTTCTTTCTATGAACTCTGCATGCCCCTCATTTAATACCTTGGGGTGTCTTCTTTCCAAAATGGGGTCACATGTGGGGTATTTATACTGCCCTGGCTTTTTAGGGGCCCTAAAGCGTGAGAAGAAGTCTGGGATCCAAATGTCTAAAAATGCCCTCCTAAAAGGAATTTGGGCACCTTTGCGCATCTAGGCTGCAAAAAAGGGTCACATGTGGTATTGCCGTACTCAGGAGAAGTTGGGGAATGTGTTTTGGGGTGTCATTTTACATATACCCATGCTGGGTGAGAGAAATCTCTCGGCATAAGACAACTTTTCCTTTTTTTTTTTTCTTTTTTTTTTTATACAAAGGGAAAAGTTGTCTTTTGCCGAGATATTTCTCTCACCCAGCATGGGTATATGTAAAAAGACACCCCAAAACACATTGCCCTACTTCTTCTGAGTACGGCGATACCAGGTGTGACACTTTTTTGCAGCCTAGGTGGGCGAATACCTTAGGGTGCCTACTTTCCAAAATGGGGTCATTTGTGGGGTTTTTCCACTGTCTGGGCATTGTAGAACCTCAGGAAACATGACAGGTGCTCAGAAAGTCAGAGCTGCTTCAAAAAGCAGAAATTCACATTTTTGTACCATAGTTTGTAAACGCTATAACTTTTACCCAAACCATTTTTATTTATTTTTTTACCCAAACTGTTTTTTTTTTTTTTATCAAAGACATGTAGAACAATAAATTTAGCGAAAAATTTATATATGGATGTCCCTTTTAAAAAAAATAATAATTTACAACTGAAAGTGAAAAATGACTTTTCTAAAATTTTATTAAATTTCGATTAATAACAAAAAAAGTAAAAATGTCAGCAGCAATGAAATACCACAAATGAAAGCTCTATTAGTGAAGAAAAGGAGGTAAAATTAATTTGGGTGGTAAGTTGCATGACCGAGCAATAAACGGTGAAAGTAGTGTAGTGCAGAAGTGTAAAAAGTGGTCTGGTCATTAAGGGTGTTTAAGCTAGGGTGGCTGAGGTGGTTAATATGACCTCTGACTAATGCTGCACAAGTCCATAGGTCCAGGCACTAGGCAAGTTGAGCCTAACTACTTAGAAGGCATAATGGAAAGATTTGCAACTTTTCAATTTTTTTGACCCACACTGGACTTTGACTTAAAATCACGGACCAAAACCCTGACTGACAGAAGGAAAGCAGGAATACTCCAACACACACATTGCAGTGCGGCATTATACAGTCAAACATCTGCAGAAATATCCATTATAGCTTTAAGATCCTGCCAGATGAAACCTCATGGGCTATTTTTACTCCGTGCTTTCAGGAAGCTTCAGAATACTCACCGCAGTTGAGAGACGAGACGCCAGAGTCATTTCCAGATTCCCTTTAAGGCCTAACAGAGCAGGCACCAAGATGAAGACTTCTGTAACATTCGTAAAGACGTCCCAGTGCTGAAAATACAGGGAAAGCAGATTATTAAGAAATCCTGAACTAATGGAAAGCAGATCGTTCACATTACACTTCATTCACCTTAGGACCATGGTCCAGTTCATTCTTACAGGGGTTGTCCGAGGTCAGACAAAATCTAGACTATCATATCACTTTGGCAACAGCTGCAGTGGATCACTGGCCTTTACAATGCACTGCTGAGGCCAATAGTTAGCTGCAGTGATAGCAGGGTTGATGCCCGCTGGCAGGGTAGACTGAAGTGCTGAAGTTGGGGGGGGGGGGGGGGATTTACTGGGTAAAGTAACAGGTCTTTTTTGGTGGCATCCCACCCCCACACTAGATTGTCTAGTCTGACAAACTGCTTTAAAAGGACATCAATATCAGATCGGCGGGGGTAGACACCCGGCACTCCTGACGATCGGCTGTTTGAAGAGATGTCAGCGCTCGTACAAGCGCTGTCTTCTCTGCTCCATTTAACTGCTTGCCACAGAAATTGCAGCGGTGGACAGGTATATCTACAAGTATGGCGTCCCCATTCACTTCTATAGGACAGCTCTGTAGTACTCACTAACAGATGGAGCTGTCACAGACGTGAATGGGGACACCGTGCTTGGCAATTGCAGTGGTGAGCATGTGTAAACAGAACAGCGAAGGCAGCGCTCGTATGAGCGCTCTCTCTTAAAACAGTTGATCGATGGGGATGTGGAGTGGACAACCCCTTTAAGCTTTCTTACATCACTTGAGGCACTAGAGGGCACTTAAAGGGAGTCTGTCACCACATTTTTAGCATGTTAGACCGTTAAAATAGGGTTATGTGATCCAGCCAGAACATAAAAACGGTACCTTTGTGGTAGAAAACGGACTTTTCTTTTTGCCGAAAATGAACTTATAAGATTATGTTCTGAGCTCTCTCAAGTGCCCAGGGCGGTCTCTCAATCCTCGGAGCCCCAGGCAGGCACCTCCTAAACGGCTCATAACCCCGCCCTCCGTGCGCCTCTGCCCGCCCGTTTACTCCCCTCCCCTGTCCTTTTCCACTGCGCGGTCCAAATTGTAGCGGGCGCATGCGCAGTAGGTATTGCGATGCCCTGTCAGGAGCGGGCATCGCATTGCGCATGCGCCCGCTACGATTTGGACCGCACAGCCGCAGTGGAAAAGGACAGGGGAGGGGAGTAAACGGGCGGGCAGAGGCGCACGGAGGGCGGAGTTATCAGCCGTTTAGGAGGTGCCTGCCTGGGCTCCGAGGATTGAGAGACCGCCCTGGGCACTTGAGAGGGCTCAGAACATAATCTTATAAGTTCATTTTCGGCAAAAAGAAAAGTCCGTTTTCTACCACAAAGGTACCGTTTTTATGTTCTGGCTGGATCACATAACCCTATTTTAACGGTCTAACATGCTAAAAATGTGGTGACAGACTCCCTTTAAAGGAGGCAGAGGGGCCTGGGTGTTTTTCTGGAGTGTAATAAGATTATAGGTTATAGTTACTAGAATTCAGAAGGGTCGTTGATACAGGGAGTTACTATGACGGCCTGATTGAACCCTGGAAGAATTTTTTTTCCCCCTAAAATGAGGACAATTCTCTTCTACGTCAGGGTTTTTTGTCTTCCTCTGAATCAACTTGCAGCATAACAGGCTGAACTGGATGGACGAATGTCTTTTTTTCAGCCTTACAAACCCTGTCAGGATGAAAGTTCTTTAAAAAAAGTTTAACATAACTTCAGTAAAATAGGTCATTTTCTGATGACATTTCCTTTGGGCCTCTTCATACGGCGGGTCCTCAATACGCAGGCACCAGCTCGTGTGCATTCCGGTTCACTCACTCAAATGGGTCCGCAATCACGGATCGGAACCCCACAGAGTGCTTCCGTGGCGTCTGTCTGTACCTCCGCACCGCGGACGGATCACAGACCCATTCAGGTTGAATGGGTCTTGATCCTCCCCATGGATGCTGCCCGTGCATTGGGGACCGCAAATTGCGATCCCCAATGCACAGCGTTCGTGTGCAAGAGGCAGGGAGCAGAAAAAAAAAGCACAGATGTCAGAGCAAAGGTGGAACTTTTGAGATAACCAGAACTTCCTAATATGTTCCAGATATGTTCATAGTTGCATAATCTTCCATTAGGCTGCAATTTGCTAATCATTTCCAGAGCTACCAAGGTCGCTTGGATCTCTCAGTATAAAACCTTGTTTTAAGCTGATATACTAGATCTGTATGTTTGCAGACGCCTGTGTGCACCTGCACCTTCATAATAGGAGCAAAACATTGGTCACCCCATCAAAATGACCCCCCCAAAGCACCATTACAAAAAATTAAAATAAAACCAAAACATTCCATGACCCTCATTTTTAAGAGGTATACGTTGTTGAATGGCATTTGGTTTGACATTAAGTCTCAAGAATGTAGAAGAGGGCAGATCATCAAGGAACATTGCACACAGTAAATGTACAGAGTATTCTGACAAACGCCCTGTTTTAACATTTCAAAGCCTCAAATATAGATTTGGCACAGAGTTTGCAAATCCCTGAAATGCCCACAAGCCACTTCCTTGTAAACAACACTGATTGCTTTGGTACCAAAGGTACAACCATAGCAATTACACAGTATTAAAAATTCCTCTACACAACATAGCCAGAAATAGAGGAATACAAGAGCCTACCCTAGCATCACAGCCTGCCATTGGCTGCCCGTGCTTAAAAATAGTTTGCCGGCAGCAAATGGTGCTGTATAATCACCATCTGCTGCCGGCAAATGAGGAGTATGTATGGGGACAAGTGATGGTATCGGCGATCGCTCCTTCCTATACTGTGGAGGAGATCTCTGCATGTAATAACAATGGTCTCCTCCACTAACGAGCAGGCGATTGCCGGGAAAGAATGCTTCCTTCCCAATAATCACCTGCAAAATCTTTTAATGTCATACAGCCCTTTGTTGCCAGTGTGAAAATGCAGGATATTATGGTTTTTGTTTAGATCGTGACATGGAAATATAAAAACAAATAAAAAAAAATGTTAAACATAAAAATCTGATTTAAACAATAGGTCATTTTCTGTTGACACTCCCTTTAAGGGTTAGTCTGAAGAAACGATTGTTTAGACTTGTGTTTTTCATGTCAATCTGGTTTTACAAGTCTAAGAAAAGAACTAAAAACAAACTAAAGACCAATGGCGTGTATTCTAGACAAGACAACTTCTCAAAGATTTTGCAGTAGGTGCAGTCAAAATAATTTATCTAATCACAAAGCTAAGAAGTCCGTACACACACACACACGTGTGAGTGCACATACATTTTGGTGCAAAATGTGGCACAGTTTGGAGAAAAACTAGATTTAGGAACTTTGGGGGGGACATCCATCAATAATGGTGTAAATTGCGCACATTCACACACACACACACACACACAAAAAAAACACCACACACAACACACACCAAAACACAAGCACAACACAAAACTATTACAAATCAAAAGTGCAATTTGTTTCAACTTATATAAAAAAAGGTGGTGCAAGCCACCTTTAACCCACAGCACGGGCCCGGCTGTTACTGATAGCCGAGCCCCTGCTGCATCCACCTGCATTTCTGTATGCGGCAATGCCAGTGGATTAACCCTTTCACATGCCACTGACTGCGGCACGTGCAGGGTATACAGAGGAAGGGTCTCCCTTTGACTATTGTCCCCCCGCGCTGTGGTGACAGGGGGTCGATGATTGCCATTGCAGCTCCGATGCCTTACACAGGCATAGGAGCCTGCCAGCTATGAAAGCCCAGGAGATCCAGCCAGCAGGCTGGGTCTCCTAGGCAACTGTCAGCTCACTATGCAAGATGCTGATAGTTCAATACAGAGAGTGTCCCACAGAGGGACAAAAAAAAAAGTGAAGAAAAATAAAATAAATAATATATGTACCCAAAAATGGTACCTATAAAAACATCAACTCATTAAGCAAAAAAGGAGCCCCTACACAAGACGATCGGCAGAAAAATAAAGAAATTTAGCTTTCAGAAAATGAAGACAAAAACATAGTTTTCAAATATGCTTTATGTAAAACAGAAAAACAAAAAAACAAAAACAAAACAAAAAAAACACACATTTGGTATTGTCGCGTCTGTATTAGGCTACTTTCACACTTGCGGCAGGACGGATCCGACAGGCTGTTCACCATGTCGGATCCGTCCTGCGGCTCCGTCCCCATTGACTATAATGGGGACGGGGCGGAGCTCCGGCGCTGCACGGCGAAAGCCGCCAGACTAAAAAGCCTGACATGCAGTAATTTTAGTCCGGGCGGCCTTTCACTGTGCACCGCCGTAGCTCCGCCCCTTCCCCATTATAGTCAATGGGGACGGAGCGGCGGTCCGGCGAAATAGCCACAGGACGGATCCAACATGGTGAACAGCCTGTCGGATCCGTCCTGCCGCAAGTGTGAAAGTAGTCTTAACCTGCTCTATGAAAACACCACATGATCTATCCTGTCAGAAGAACTCTGTAAAAAACAAAAACTGCCACAAGAGTCATTTTTTTGTTACCCTGCCTCACAAAAAGAGTAATATCGAGCGATCAAAAATCATATATACCCCAAAATAGTATCAATAAAACTGTCATCTCATCCCATAGTTTACAAAATGGGGTAACTTTTTGGGAGTTTCTACTCTAGGGGTGCATCAGGGGGCCTTTAAATGTGACATGGCAACTTAAAATTATCCCAGCAACATCTGCTCTCCAAAATCCATATGGCGCTCCTTTCCTTCTGCAGCCTGCTGTGCATCCATACAGCAGTTTACGACCTCATATGTGGCGTTTATGTAAATTGCAGGAATCAGGGTAATATTGGAGTTTTCTTTGGCTGTTA